>NW_006711153.1:1455146-1455714 GCF_000167675.1 Trichoderma reesei QM6a | reverse complement strand
AGTGCTAGTATAAAGCTTATTATAAATAATAAATAAATATTTATTTATTTATTTACTAGTATAATTTTAAGTAATATGCCTTTATAATAAAAGCTAGCAGGTTATCTTTTTTATAAAGTAAACAGGCCTTATAAATATTATCTTATCTTTAATAATAGTTAAGTAAACCTTAACTTTAATATTATTAAGTTTAGTAAATATAAAAAGCAGTTATTATTAAACTTAAAGGAGATATAAATAATATTAGGTAAGATAAAGTAAGTAAAAGTAGCTTTAGGTTTTAAAATATATAACTAATAGTAATTAATAAAAATACTTAATATATTTATACTACTGCTTAATAATATTAATATCTTTAACTTTTTACTTTAGGTAACCTCTTCCCTGCCCTTAATTAAGTCTAAAGCTGTTTTATTAATACTACCTACTTTAAATACTAGGGTCTTTTAAAAGTTATTATTTTATTAGTCCTTAATAAAATTCTTACACTTACTAATGCAGAAAGTATAAATAAAGCTTTTTAAATAATACCTTTCCTACCTATTTAAAAATAACTCTAATCTCCTTT
>NW_006711152.1:1665074-1729360 GCF_000167675.1 Trichoderma reesei QM6a | reverse complement strand
TTCATTTTTTTAATATTTATATTAATATTAATTTAGGTATGAATCCTGATGACTTTAATAAGAAGCGCTATATACCTTAAATACTTTTACTGCTTATTATATAAGCTTATAATCTTTTTTTTCTTTTTTTTTTTTATATAATATATAATTAAAGTTTAAATAGCTTTAGCTTTATTTTTTAATATAAATATTATATACCTTTTATTTTTTATTTTATTTTTTTACTTTTATTTTTTTATATAATATCTTTTTAATAAAAGAAAAATACTTTATATAAAATTTAAATACTTAACCTTTTAATAGCTTTTATAATATAAAAGGCCTTTTTAAATTAATAATTATAATAATAAGTATAATAAAAAAAATAATACCTTTATACTTATAATTACTTTTACTAAGTATTATTATAGCTATACTTTATATTAGCTAGTATATATAATTTACTATATAAGCTAATAATTTTATTATAAAAAAAGATAGTTAAAATATTAAAAAGGTAAAAACTTTTTATATTTTAGCTTTAATATATTATAAGCTAAATTAATTAACTTAATTACTTATTTTATAATACTTAGCCTTTATATAAATAAAAAGGCTTAAAGCCTTTTTTTTAATTACTTTTATAAAAGTTAAGTGCTTTATTATAAAGTAATATTATTACTTTAGCTATTTTACTAAATATTTTATATATATAAAATAAATATATATATAACTAATTTAAGTAATTAAAGGCTGCTACCCTTTTTAAATTATTAAACTAATTTTAATACTTAATATTTAGCTTTTATTAAAAGGATAAAAAATATAATAAGTTATAAGGGATAAGTTATAAAGTATAAAAGCAGTGCTTAAGTATTAAAAGGCATTAAAGGAAGGAGCGTTAAAAGGCATTAAAGGAAGGAGTATTAAAAGGCATTAAAAAAAGGAAATATATTTATACTACTATTTAAAAGCTTCTTTAATATATAAAAAGTAGTAAAATATATAGTAAATAAAGGTATATTAAAATAGTATTAAATATATTAAATAATAAAATAAATAAAGCTATTACTTTTTTTTTTTTTTATAATTATTACTATTATTACTATTATTTTTATTATTTTTATTATTTTTATTATTCTTATTATTTTTATTATTTTTATTATTTTTATTATTTTTATTATCTTTATTATACCTTTTAAAAAAGCTAACTTTAAAAATAAAAGTAAAGCTATTACTATACTTAAGCTTACTTTTTTTAAAATAATATATCTTTTATTATCTCCTTTTATTACTTAATACTTAATACTAACTTACTTATAAATAAAGCCTAAAAAGAAAACTATATTAATAATAATAGTAATAATAGTAGTAATAATAATAGTAATAATAATAATAATAGTAGCTTTATAAAATCCTTTTTATAAAAATTATATTAAAAGCCTTATTATAAGTAAAAAAGTAACCTCCTTTAATACTTATATAAATTTAAATAATAACTTTAAGTATTATAAGCTTTATTATATAAGCAGCTACCTTTATTATTTATAATATACTTTTTTTTTAAAAAATAAGGCTTTTTTTACTATTAATATAATATAATTATTATAAGCTTCTGCCTTTTATTTAAAGACTTAATTATATTATTAATAAATAAAATAAAAAGGTATATTTTAATTTCTTATTCTTATACTTATATTAATAGCTAAGTAAGTAATAAAGTAATACTATACTGCCTTTTATTTTATAATTAATATACTTAATAATAATAATCTTACTTTTAAATTTAATTTTAATAATAATAATAATAATAATAATAATAATAATAATATAAGCTATAAAAAGGCTTATAAGGCTTAAAAAACTATAGCTAAGTATATATTTTAAAAGTAAATGCTAATATTAATAAAAAAAGTGCATTTATTATTATTACTTAAGTTATTAATTATTTTAATTTACTTTATTTAATAAAGTGTATATAGGAATAGAATTATAAGTTTATATTCTTTTAAGCACTATATTATAATATAAGGCTATTTATAAAGCATTACTATAAAGATAGGATATTTATTATTTATTTAATAAGGCGCTAAAGTTGCTGCTTAGCGCAGCAGCTTTACTTACCCTTATAGATGCCTTTAGCAGGCATCTGACTTATATATAATACTTTAATCCATGTTAAACATAAGTGATAAATCAACCCCAGCATGTAGAACAAGGTCGAGACGTGTATGTAGACTGGGTAGGACCAGACACTACAAGCGACGGCTTCATGTATTTCCGCTGAATTAATACGCTCTATGTACGCGATTCAGGGATAACGTATACCGAAAATTCCATCAAAGATCCGGCGCAGGACGTGGCAAGGCTTGAAAGTTACATCACGACTTGGTCAACCTTGTCTTTAAAAGTGTAAGCATACCTTACTTCGTCTTCAGGTGAAATTCAAAACCAGCCGCATGTTTCTTTGTGAGTGGCTATGTGGGGGTACTGCGAGGCCTTTGCGGTTCTGGAACATGCTTGATTACGTCCAATCTCTGGCATAGTGGTTGGTCCCTTGTAGCGAGTGTTGCCCCCGTTTTATTGTGATGAACAACTTATTATCAGCTGATGAGCCAATCCATACGTCGGGCTTCTAGTATTCCAATTCACTTGATGATGAGTCTCATTATCTTACATGAGGCTGATCTTACTGTGTTCAAGAATCAATGTCTTTACAAGTAAAGGTCAAGGAGGTAATCCATACATTACACCGCTGTAGTATCTGCGGGCTGTGACATGATTGCAGAAGAGGGTAATACGCCAAGTCTGGTAAAGTGACTGCGAATTGTCTAGAAGCGAGTGTGTCAACTCTATAGTCCGCAGACATGTACTCGTAACGATCAGTATCATAGAAGAAACTATGCCAGACTGTAGAGGCGTTCGAAAACCACTCTGGCCACTCAAGCAGTCTTCATATTTCGGAATGTAATTGTATTCACTAATAGGCGGCCTACCTCAAACCTACGAATTGGAGGCCAGAGTTGACTACTGTGCATGATCCAAGGTTCAGTAATTATGAACAGTATGCAGATGAGCTACACCGCTGATAGTTCGAGTGACTACCGTACATAGAAACTGTAGGGGCATAGAGACCGAAACGCAGCAATCATTCTCAAAACACGAACGCCACTCGCTCCCCCGCTGCTTTTGTCTTAAGCTCGCCAACAAAGTCTTCGTCACAGCAACCATGCCCGGCGGTCCACAGACAAGGGCCTTGCTTCCATCCTCGCCGGTCAAAAGGCAGCATTTCTTTCGTCACAAAGCCTGACTCAGAGTTTCCACTCGGCCAAATACTAGCACTTCAAGACAGTAGTAATCCTTGAAGATCCCTTGATAAGGCTTTACAAATCTATCCGGCTCCTGTCGTAGAAGAGCGTCCTCTTCTGTCCGGTTGGCGTAAATAAGGCCGAGCTGGGCGGTGCCGCGGCCCCTTTCGCAGATGGTCCTGATGATCTGGAACGTGGGCGTGACGCCCGTCCCGCCAGCTACTATCCCCATCTTCCTGCACAAGTGGCGTGAGTGCCGCAACGCTCCCTTGGGGCCTCTGAAAGCGAACTCTATCGCCGACGTGGAGGTTGGCTAAGTTAGCCGTTGGTCATCTTGCCTTTGGGGCATATCTTACGAGCAGCTCCATCGTCTTGTCCAATAGCTTGTCGAACAACGACTGGGGTTAAGACGCTCAAGTCAAAACCCCCAGCAAGCTCACGGTCCTCGGGAAGTACATCAAAGAGGCACAGCATCGCCATGATTCATTCTTCCACTCGCACCGCCAAAACTGATCTCTGCCGGGAGGCTACAGAATGGCAAAGCAACTCCCTCATCATCTTGGCTCTACATTATATCAATAACTATAAGGAGCACCGGAACAGTCCTATCCGGTTCGACTCTGATTGCTAGGATACAGAGCAAGTCAAGAACCATTACTCGGGGACCTTTTAAGCCGCTTGGTTCAGGGGCCCGCGGGTGCGTTACGTATATACTGGCGCTAGAGGAGGTAAAGGTATTCTTCCTTAAGCTAGTAGCATGTTGGTACAATTTTAGGCTAGCGAAGAAGAGTGTGATGCCTTTCAGTATAATCCGGGCCAGGTGGTCGTCAAGCTGGACAACCTGTATGTGCGCGCGGAGAGACGAGTCCGAGTAGCCGGCAAAGTCTGAGTAGCTCGCTGGTGGCTAATCCGCTTTCCTTCTCGCCTTTTGAAAATCCTTACTTTGAAGTATCAGTTCATTACCGTGGACGACAACGACCCTGGTCGTTTCTCTGCCCGCTGTTGGCATGCTGTATCGGTGTTTAGGAGAATCCGCCTGGCGTAGACTCTACTCAGGAACCCAATATAAGCTTACATGCGCTCCGTATCTGACACACTATCACCGAGTTCCAGAGCCCCTGCTGCCATGACCCCGACATGTGGACTCAGCCCAAACGGCGCTCGAGCCAACATGCTGACGATGATCCGTCAGGCAAAGGAAAAAACCCCCCACGATACAAGAGGTAACATCTCCGAAGTTTCGTCCGAAAATTTTCCCCCCTGATTTACAGCTCATCAGCAAGGACATGTCAGCAATGCCCAAGGCGGAACCGAAAGGACTGGGTAACTTATCACTTGATAGCGTAGTTGTCTACCTAGGTGTCTGCAGTTACGGGTAGCTATATATGGCTGGAAGGGCTGTGTGCTAGGCTTATGATGATGGGGGTCCTTCCTGGGATCTACAGTAGGATACGATAGATCTTCTTTGTTTTTGTGTGGAGCCGGATCTTACCTGTCCGGACGAGTTACTTGTTCTGATAGTTGTTGATGTGGAACCCTGACAACTCTTCAGGTGCGTAGGTAACTGTCTGAAGTGATTGCCATGAGTGCAAACTGGAGGTTGAAGTAGTCTACGACAGCCCTTCAGTACCAAGGTGGTGAAACGTCCATCTTTCAGTAAGGGATCGTTCTAGTTGAGTTGAGAAGTCCTAGGACAATCCTGGGTTATCGGGGTAGAAGAGCTTGAGTGTAGGACTTGTAGCGTATAATATAGGTAGGTGGACAACGAAATAGTACCGATCAAACTCCTAGAATTCAGCACAGCTCGCCTGAAAGAGCCTATCAATTTCGAAACAAAATAAGTTGATTTTATCACATTATTCTTTTATTATCTGTTCTTTTTTTTTATTTCTTTTCCCCTCTCCGTCATGTCAATCCCTGGGCCCTGCAATCGGCGGGCATATTAACAAGACACCATCAACCACCCATTGAATCGCCCACCTCAACTGTACAACTTCCCAATCTAGTCAAGGTGGATGCAGCTGAGATTTTGCTCCAGTATCCCTTCATATCAAATCAAGCCTATCGCGTCAGCCATACGAGGTGCCGCACACGAATCATGCTCAGCCGCCTGCAGCACTACTCATGACTCGCCCCCCTTTGCGCTACCTTTAGTACGAAAGTGCATAAACTTGGTCAACGGCTGTAGATAGTCTCTCTGAGTCCTCATGTGCCGCTGTATGTTGCCAGCCCATGTGAAGCGATCGAGCTTCTGGACATTGAAAGTTGCTGAAGGGTGGAATTGAAGGGCTTTGGGGGGTGAAAAATAGTTCAATGGGTGGTAAGTGTGAATGCCGTTGGTCATGCAGCGAACTGAGGAATGACCTTGGCTGCGGTGAAGAGGAGTGTATGCCGATCAATTGTATCAATCATATGGTTGTAAGCAATCCTTGATCCCCGTTCGAAGGCCTACGAGTTTGCATGAAGCTTATCATGGTGTTCTTAGTGAAGGGCATGGGGTCATCGGCAATATGTGTGACTTTCCGTGCTTCACTTGCTAGATGAAACAGTTAGACGCTCACAATGCACTTGTACAACCTCAAGGCAATATAGTAGAGACCAATATCAGGAGTCAATGTTTGTTCTGTACACGAGGCACCAGATGCACCAATCTCAAGCAGAATGTTGGGGCAAAACTGTTGGTTATCGAGTCATCTCAGACGCTCTTCTTCTACATGACAACCTATGCCTGTGTGAGCATTCTCTCTAGCATCTGATCTAAGGGGTGGTATCGTAAAATAAAAATCAAAAAGGAAGAAAAAACCCCTGCGCCGATCCATGCCATGCCGTACCAGAACCAGAACGCTGCTAGGTGCTCCATATTGTACATCAATACCAAAATAGACCGAATCAAAGCCAACTGTCCTCGTCAGGAGCCATCAAAGCTAGCCGCCACCCGCTGGCCTTTGCTTCAGTTGTATCAGGTGCTTCAAACCGGTCTGGACACCCATGTACTTTCGTTGTTTGGGGTCGTACCATCCCAGGACGTATACAGCCATGACTGCAGACTTTCCCTGCAACTCTACGAGTCCATCGACCCTGATGCAGCCCCTGCTGGGTGGCTGCTTCGCGGGCTGCCAATTCTTCGTAAACGTGACAGTAGCCGCCTGAAGAGCCGCCTGGATTCGGGGATCGACCTGGCTGACGCCACTGAAGGGAGTGCCAGGAATCTCGCTGATGCCGGTGTGGACCGGAAAGCTGGACTTGTCCGGCTGCCCAGGGACCTTGACCGTTTGCTTGCCAGTGGTGCCGAGTTCCCCCTGTTCTTTGATACGGTTAAGGATGGCAGCCTGCCATGTGGCCTCGGGTGGGGGCGGTGTGTTGAAGCCTAGGGCCTTGGCAACATCTTGAGCCGTCTGTCCGGCCAATGACTTCAGGAACGCCCAAACGGATAAAGCCACTGCTTTCGGATAGATTGCTGTGTTGAGGTGGCTCGCGGCCAGCGAGTCAATTGGCCGGTCGCCCCAGAAGATGCCATCATCATCAATGATGATTCTGCGGAGAGCATTAGCAGACGTCCTGCAGCAGAGGATTACTGGCTCACGGCTTACCCAGAAACATAATGCTTGGGGGGTGGCGCAGGTGGATATATGATATCCAGCCACAGCTTCTTGAGTTTGATTTCCCGACCACCGAGTAACTGAACATATGCAGGGTTCCGTTCGACGCCTCGGCGTATCAACTCCGCAAGTCCCACTGCATGCGAAGGCGACTGGTGAGTTATGAGCTTTCCATGGGTTTGTCCTTGCATCACACTCACTTTTGATGTCCTTTTGTAACTGCGGATCTTTGTTCACAGCAATAAATGTTGCCCATTCGGGGTCGGAGCCTTTATATGGCGGCTGTCTGACCTCCTTCGTGGTGAATGGGAACGGCAGGAACAGGATGGGCTCATCCTCGTCTGCCATATCCTCCATCTCCCTCTTTTCCTTCTCCGACAACGCCTCCCACTCGTGATCTGCCCAGTCGAGTAGCGGATCGAAGACGACGGTCGCGAAGATCTGCCAACAAGCATATGCTGCTAGGCATGTGAAGACGGCTCGGCTGCACACGACATTAGCCCAGCCCAAATCCTGGTCGCATCGCAACGGCAACGACTTACTTCAAACGGCGCCGAAAGGCACCCGGCTTAGGCGGGGCAACGGGTTTGGCAAAGTAAACCGGGAGCCCGTCCGTCGCCGGCCTGTTTCGCCATGGTAGGAAGGATATCTGCCGGCTGATGGAGGGAATGCGATGGGCGGGGAGACGAGGAGAGGCGAGTGATAAGAGGTTTGCGTGTCGCGAAACGACCGCTGCGCGCCGCAGCATCCCGGCTGTGGGCTGGAGACTATGTGTTTCCAAGAGGCTTCGATACGGCAACAAGACAGTATAAGAGAACAAGAAGAGACTAAAGAGGATTTTCAAAGATACCGGCGCATTGTGAAGGTTGAGCTATTCGATGATGACCAAAGGCGAAGTTGCGCTGCGATATTACACATCTGCTCGCATGTGGTTACGCAGGGATCTGACCCGGAATATCATGCCCCCACTTCCGATGCGCCAACCACATGCAGCTTAGCCAAGCAGCTTGAAGCGTCACCTACGTACTTCGTACTTGCATCGTCGGTGCAACTTGTGACGCCGAGCCCTTTTTGCGCGCCTTCACCATCCACGACAGCTTCAACGGGAGACAATCATCATCATGAAGCTTGCGCTGGGCATTGCCGCAGCGCTTGTGGGCTGTGCTGCCGCCTCACAGCCCGCCGCCGACGTCTACGTTCTACCGAATCGCGAAGCCGCGTCTCCTCCATCCATCCCCAGCAGCGTCGCCGGACTGATTACACAGCAGCGAGCGTCATCCGGCTCAGTCGCCTCCGTCAGCGAGATTCCAGACAATGTCGCCGCCGAAACGGTGGTTTCACTGTTGAACCAATTCGGGAAAAACCGGCCCTCGTTGTTCGATGAACTCACCGAAGAGCCCAAGCAGCTGTTCGTTATGCTGGAGGGCCTGACAGGAGAGCAGATCAAGAACACCCGAGCGAAGCTGAACGTGCAGCCGTCATTTACTATCCCTGACGTGCCTTCTATCGACCGTCTGCGGTGGGCCACGGGACTTGACATGTCTGTTCACAAGGGGTCAAAGAAGGAGAAGATGGCGTGCTCGTTTGGCGAGTTGATCAATCCCCTCGAGGAGCGATGCTGGAAGGGAGATCATCTGATTACTGAGTACAATGTTCAAAAGGTACGCATGATGAGAGCAGTGATTGAGCCGACATATGCCATTTTATGGAAATGGGATGAACTATTTAGCTAACCTCGCTGCTTGCTTCAAATAGACACCGGAAATCCTCGACGATGTGATCAACAACTTCTCCCGACTGGCTTCGCTTGCTGACATTGGCGAACTGCAAGTGACCTTGCTGCTTCTGCCTTCTGTTGGCAAGTTGTCGGGCAAGAAGCAAGCACTGAACCGACGCCAAGCAGAGCGAGTCATCTCCTCCTTTCGCAAGACAGCCGCCCCTGCGGTACCGACCTCGCCGGCAGACAAGAACAAGAACGCTTTTACCTCCGCAACACCCATCCCTGCCTGCTTCGACTCCGTGGACAGCTGCGTCTCGGCGACCGGCAACTGTTCTCACCAAGGGCAATGCCTGGACAAGTTCAAGTCGGATGTCGCTGGCGGCAAGGTCTGCTTTGCATGCCACTGCCTGAGCACCCGCTCGACAGATGATGGACCGCTTACCCACTGGGCGGGGCCTACTTGCGCCAAGAAGGACATAAGCGTTCCCTTTTGGCTTTTTGCGGGCTTCACCTTGCTTCTGCTAGGAACCATATCATTGGCCGTCACTATGCTCTACAACGTGGGTGAAGAGAAGCTGCCGGGCGTCATTGGTGCTGGAGTCTCCAAGTCCAAATAAAAGGTCAATGGTTCCTTTCGAGCGATCCCCTCTTGTGGCTTACGTTATTTTTGGGTTCCTTTGTGTCCAATGGACAGGTAATGGGCGAAGATATCATGAGATGTTGGCCTGGACAGAGGCCAAGTTGGGCATGTAAGAGACGGAAAGAGCCCTCTTTTCGGGGATGAGAGGCTCTGTCATGTAATCATTGAAGCCAACGCCTCATGTTCCTTACATATGTATTCAATAGCGGTCTGTTTTTTTTTTTTATTTTTTGTTTTGTCGCAGTTTGATAGAAGACTAGGTCCGGCAACAGGGCTGAGACTCTGATTCTGAAACCAAGGGGATTTCCGAGTATCGTGATGTCGATGGTTGTAAGAGGTGGCGTTAGTGTAGTGTTGCATTGTTGACGAACATCTAGTAACATCAAAGATCAAAAGACACCCACCTGCAGCTCCGAGTACGCGTACTTCGGATTCAGCCCTTGATTTACACTACCTAGTACCTAGTAGTCATGAGGTAGGATCCGGACTTGGATCGAAGAGATCCGGCGTATGACAGTGGAAACAACACCTAAGCATCTACTAGTATCTACCCATGTGCAGAAGACTGCAATCGCGAGGTTAATCAGGGACCAACTGCCAGGCATCACAAAGTCCCTAGGTCTTCGTACCTATCACTTTCGAGCTCCAATCGGCCGACAGCCTGGACTCAGCAGTATTCCCCGTTCAAGTCTAGCCCGCCAGTGGGCAGCTAAGCATATCGAATGTGGGCGATTTGCTGCCTGTTGGAGTCTAGCGCAGATGTCCCAGCTGAGCCCGTCAAGGTGGACCTGCGGCAGGAACAAGCATCTTCAACAGCAGGAGCAACCTGGAAGCTTCAAACGGCATGAGCGAGACTGCCTGCATAAGGTTCCGAGTACCTCAAGCAACAGCCTGGGGTGAACTGGGGCTGACTGGGATTCTCCCAGCTGCACATCTGACACTTCGACAATCTTCTTTGTCTCCCTGGCCTGCGAATCTGCACCGCTTTCGAGCCTCGGGTTTGCCCGCGTCTGACCTTGAAATCCCCCGGAGCCGAGAGGCATGGCTGACGGGCCAATCACTGCCCAGGGGAGCTCTGGCTGAGGCCCCGCCTGTGCAATGGCCGGACTTTTGGGTAAAGGCCGTCCCAGCTTGAATCGGTCCCGAGCACTCGAGTCGCTCCCAAGGTCGATCGAGACGATGAACTTCTTAATAAGTCGAAAGCCCGCCGGACTTCGGTCTCAACTCCCGTGAACAAGCCATGTATCCTTTTTTGATTGCTTGCATAACTTAGCGGGCCATCGAAAGAGCACGGGAGAGAGAGAGAGACAGAAACGAAGGCAGAGGGCAGAGACGGAAACAACTTGTCTATCTTATCGTCCGATGACAAACGATGGATACTGAGCCCTCGCGATCAGCCACTAACAGCTCGAGAGCCGAACGGCCAAAGCTTCCCACCGCGAAATGGGGAGCTGCGTGTGCGCCGTGTGCGACGGCAAAGGCCAAGTGTATACGGTCCAACGAAGCGGCGGGCTCTAAATGCGACAGGTGAGCTACCACGAGACAAAGATCCCAGTCTCGGAGCCTTTCCTCGATCAAGCTTGTTATGAGGACGCAATTAAAGACAAGAAAAACATCATGTATACGACTAGTCTCTGGATCTTCGCTCTCTTGAGGATCCTGGCTTTCTGGCGTTTCACTTCAAGCTGCTAACATGCTGATTCCTTTCGTTCCGCTGTTATTGTTGTTGAGCGAACACTAACACGGTCAACGGTTGTTGTCGCACTTATAGGTGTGAAAGACTGTTGAAAGAGTGCTCCAACCAAATTCATCGACCTCGAAAGAAAAGACAAGCGAAGCCATCGTAAGTCGTCGAGTCTCGTTCATGTACTTGCCATTTCATAGCATGCTCCATGCTGCAGCTCCGGTATTATTGTGTCACCGGAGTTGTCGGCCATCTCCCCGGCCCCTCTAGACTCCAGGACTCCGCTGGAACGGAGATTTCACTGCTCCCAGGGCGCAAGTGAACCTCTGGTTCCCTCCATAAAGAAACGGAAACACACACTTTCTGAATCTCCGCTCTAACATGCCATATGTAGCCGAACCTCGCAGATTGAAGAGCGACTCAATGGTCTTGTGAGCCTCCTCAAGGCCTCTGGAGAAATATCTGGAAACCAACCCGAGCCCTCCTTTCAAGCCGATGCCAACGAAGATCCGAGAACAGAAGCATCTTCTGACCGCCCATCACCCTTTTCGAGCTCATCCAGTGCCCTTCCCAGCATATCCAACCAGGCCAATACCTGGATTATCGACCCGTCATACAACTCCTTCACTCCGAAATCATGCATTTGCCATCCAGACACTTTGGAGGCGCCGCCACCTCCCGAGTCGGACGAGGTCCTCCTTGACTTTTACCGAAAGAATCTTCAACCCGTCCATCCCTTTGTCATCATACCGCCCAATGTCTCGGCAGCCGTTCTTGCGGCGAGAAGGCCGTTTCTCATGGCCGCCATTCGGATGGTCAGCTCGTTCCGAAGTATCAGGTCGATGAGGGCGCAAATGTATTATCTGATGAAGCATATTGCAGATCATATGCTCATCCGCTCAGAAAAGTCTCTGGACCTACTCTTGGGGATCATCGTCATGCTAGGATACCAACAATATCACTGCTGCCTCCACGGACAGCTCAACAACTTGATAACCTTGGCGGGCAGTTTGATTGGCGACATGGGGCTATCTAAACCTCCGGGTGTGCATGAAAGGACGCGATTGATGGTCGTGCGCCCACCGGAATTACACGGCCGGAGTAACGAAGAGAGGAGAGCGTTCGCAGGGGCTTGGTACTGGTCTTCAGTGTTGGTCGCCCTATCACTACCCTACCCAGCAATATGAGGCTCGATGGATGGCTTACTTCTCCTTCACAGGATATCCATGAACTTCCAGCGAGTAGAACCCATGCGATACAACGGCTATCTTCAGGAGTGCATTCGACACCTCGAAGAACGCCCAGAGTATGACACCGATATTTCGCTCGTGTATCTCATCAGGATACAGAGGTTGACAGAGCGCATTGCCGAGCTCAACTCGAGAGAGGGAGCCTCAGAGGAGCTTTCCTCTGTTCCTTCAGCCCCTGTGTCGGCTTATATCCTGGCCTTTCAAAACGAGCTGAACCAAATACGCGCTTCTATGCCCAAACATCTGCAGGAGGATAGTCAGTAGTCCTGCATAACCCTTGCCTTGGAATATTTTCTCTAACAGCATGCTGTAGAAACCTTCCAGCTCTTTTTGGAGAGTGCGAGGCTGCGATTATATGAGCCTCCCGTCGTCGACAAGACCTTGGTCCGCTCCTTATCCAAGTCACTCTCGTCCGTATCGATGGCTACCGATTCCCCTCTTGACAAGATATACCAGTCAAGTGCCGCTCTCACCGCATGGTTCAACGCTTGGCTCTCTCTACCAATATCAACCTACTACTTTCAAACTACGGCAGTCGGCTCGCATCTTGTTTACGCTCTTGTCATGTTGGCCCGCTGGGCAAGACTGGCGACCCCTCGAGCAATGTATGAAGGGAAGACAACGATGCCAGATGACCCTAGTGCAAATAACCCTAACGTCGCCTTGTATAACTCGGACATGGCCAACACGCAGTGCGACCCCAGGCTGATGCAAGACAAGTGCCACATGCCTCATGAACACTTGCCAGGACGGCCCGATCTAGAGGACTCCGACCTAGCAGCTGCCGTGGCCATCCTGCGCACGCAGCTACAGACGCAGCCAGGCCTCATGATTAATATCCCGGAGATTCTCTCGGCCATCTCCAGCCGCTTCGAGCATGCCAACGCGACGTTTCAGCTATGCTCCGCAGATACAGAAAGGGTCAATAGGAACGTCTGGATGATGACTGCGCTGAAAGTCCGCATTGCGCGCGCCAAATTGGAGAAGTGGGCAGAGCTTGTGGCTCAAGGAGCTGAAACCATGCCTTTGGAAAATCGACCTGAACCTGACCAGAGAATGGCGGATTGGCAAGCGGCGATGCACATACCGCAGATTGAATGTGCTGGGCTGGACGACATGGGCCTCTTTGCCGACGATGGCTTACAGGAGCCACAGCTGGACAGCAACTGGGGGAACATGGCGCACAACTCCTGGAGCACCGACCTGCTCTCTGGCTTTGATCCGAGCGGATGGTTTGATGGATATGTGGATTGGAATACACTTCCGATGCACGCTGCGACCTCTGCACAACGATGAGCCCTCTTCATGCTTGGGTCTGCTGAGGATTTGGATGATTGACTTGCTGACGCGAGGAAATATGTCGGATAACCCATTCTTTCTACCAACATGCAACTGACCCTTTCCACAAGCCCCCAAATTTCGTACGCAGGGGGCGTTGTGATGCGATATCGTTGACGGATGCTGTTTGAATGCTGTCAAAATCTGATTCCATGGTCGGCGTTTGTCAGATACCTATTCAAGCCATATCTCGTTCTACCTGGGTCTCGTTGCTATTTCGGGTCATACTTGTATTTGCATGAGCGTTGTCGGGAACGCAGTCTTTGGCCATGCACGATATGCTGGACCTACCTATCAGTCGGACATAGAAACACGAATGTCTGATATACTTCTTTGTATGTCACCCGGATCAAACATCCATGTCTGTCGTGCTGGAAATGAATGTGACATGTCTCCGTGGGGCACCAATGCATACATACAAGCACACTCCCTCGAAGATACGAGCATCGCTGCTTTCGCGTCTCTCGCCGAGAGTCACGTTGTTCAAGTCCAAAGTTGGAGATGTGCGGGGTCTCGTCCAACCGCAGCTTCGTGAAACTCACACATCGCCAGCACTCTCTGCTTCTTCTGACCTGTTTCTCAAAGCTCATTGCCAAATATCAGCGCCATTCCGACCATTCCATTTCCAGAGACCAAAGATGAACTTTTCCACGAAGCAATACGAAGAGATTCCGCCACCCAAGGTCTCCTGCGACGTCGTCGAGCCGGCTGAAGTCTACGAATGGCTCGAGCAGCACAAGGCAGCTGGGGAAGACGCGCAGAAGGACTTTCAGCTTGTGGACGTGCGTCTGAATGAATGGGAGGGCGGGACGATTACGACGTCGATTAATCTGCCCGCCCAGTCGTTTTACCAGGCGCGAGAGATGGTGTATATGCTTTCGAAGCAGGCAGGGGTGAAGAAGGTGGTCTTTTACTGCGGTGAGTTGGCCTTTCACTTGAGGTTGTGCTTGAATGGATGGCATCTTTGTTTGGGATTCTGAGTAGGATGAGGACGCTGATGGCGTGTAATAACAGGGAGCTGTGGAACTAGAGGGCCGAAGTGCGCAGGTTGGTTCCAAGAGTATCTCAACTCAGTTGGTGAGACCGAGATGAAGGCTCTGATACTCAAAGGAGGCTTCAAAGGGTGGAAAACGACGTACAATGGCCAGATGGTGGACGTCTGTGATCCCGATGCCTGGCGCTACGCCTGGCGCTCACCGAGCAAATAGAGAAGAGAGGATTTCCCCCCCGTGGCTGCACATTATTCTTTTCTTTCTTTATTCATTCCCCCCTTCTTCCGTACTTGAGCCTCGGAGTAAAAGAACAAAGTGCCAAAAACAGTCTAGCAACAATGGACAAGACGTTTTTTTCCTGCGCATCAGATAATCCCGTGTGATCGCCCTCCTCCCTTTCGTCGTCGGTCTCCGTAAACGCCAAACGAAAAACATTGATTTCAGGTATATATTTTCCCATATTTGATCTTCCATTCCGCAGAGCTTTGCTGGTCGTTCTCTGTGGTTCAAAGGGACATGTTTCATCGGTTTTGCCTGTCGTCGCCGCCGATCCTCTCGAGAGCTTCGAGCATGACCACAGAGTTGCCGCGGATGACCTGTTTATCGTTGGCTTTAAGTAAGCGTGATGATGTTTCCTAAGGGGCGATAAAAAGGGAGGGAAAGGAGTAAAAGTCCATGGGGGGTAGAGGGTTTGGGACTTGTCGGGTGGTGTTGACGCACAACCATGCCGAGCCTAATCTTCTCTCCGCCGTCCTTCTCCTCGACTGCCTCGTCCAGCACAATGTTCAGGAAGACCTGTGCTTGTTAGCTCTGTGGCCGTCCGGTTCCTCTTCGGTATGCTGGGCCTTTTTCTCACATCGTATCCGCGGAGCACGCCGATGACTTTTCGGCTGCCGTTGAGCTGGACAAACAGCCGCTTGTCGAGATACTAAGCTTGCAATGTCAGCAAGATGGATCGGTTGAACTGCGACTGAACCAGGTGATGTTGGAAATGAAAGCAAGGAACTCGAAAGGGGTAAAGATGATTGGACTTCAGCGCTCACCTTCTTCAGCTCAGGTTGGGCGGGCGCCATCTTGAGCAATTGACTGTGGTTTGAACGTGGTAAGACAGCCGCTCTGCGACGCGATGCTGAAGCACTATCGCGAGGTTGAGAGAAGCTCGTCCGCCTGGTAAAGCGGGTCACGTGTTGATAAGATAACGGTTCTCGGGATATCGACACTCGGATCGCGAACATCAACTTCTTGCAACTCCGCTCCAAGCTCACCATCAGCATAGTCTCGAGAAAAAAATGAGCTCGTTTGGTGCGAGACGAAAGGCAAAGGTCATCAGAGTCGACTACGATGACGACGAGAGCAGCGGAGACGCGCCGCCTGCGACAGAAGGCGGAAGCCTCAAAGATGGTACGTACTGCACGCCTTGGTATTTGCGATGTCTTTGCTGATGGAGAACAAGGCTGACCTTTGGCTGGGGTGACAGACGGCGCGAAGCCCGTGTTTTCATCGAAAGTAAATCGGAAGCCGTTGCGACAATCTGGGCTGCGCAATGCCTTGAATGCACGAGACGAGGAGACGTCGGGCGACAGAGACGAGGCCTCGCAGGCCAACGACGAGGACGACGACGGTCCGGTGGTTGTCCGACCGAGTAACAATCGGGCGGGCGCATCAAAGCAGAAGAAGAAGATTGCAAGATCAAAAGTGTCGTTTGGCGACGACGCGGGCCAAGATGACGAGGAGCTGAGCAGCGATCTTACCACGCCAAAGAAGCCGGCAATGGGACAGAAAGTGCTCGAAACCAACAGTGTCAAGCGAGGCATGGCCGCTAGAAAACTGCCGCTGCCGGTTCGATCATACCAGGACGATGACGACAGACCACGGTACAGCAAAGAGTATCTCGACGAGCTGAAATCATCAACGCCGAATACCCCGAGCGACCTTTCCTCTCTCAAGGCGAATCTCGATGACGAAATGGAGCTCGATCCCTCAGAACTAGAAGGCGCCTTGATAGTAGAATCCCCGATACCAACCTCCATCAACCAGCCGCAGACCACTCAGATCCTTACCGAAGCCGAGATTCGCGAGAGAAAAGAGCGGAGAGCTCGGTTAGCAAAGGAAAAGGACTTTCTCTCCATGGAGGATGAGGACGATGGCTTATCGATTCGGAAGAAGAAAGATGAGACCCGACTGGTTGCGGAAGACGAGGATTTGGGAGAGGGCTTTGATGAGTACGTCGAGGATGGAGGGCTGTCACTCGGCAAACGCGCGGAAAAGGAGCGGCGAAAGCAGGATCGTCAGAAGATGGCCGAGCTCATCAACGCAGCCGAAGGCCATACCTCGGACTCTTCGTCAGATAGCGATGCCGAGCGACGAATCGCGTACGAAACGGCGCAGACGCGCGCGGGACTGGACGGGCTTAAGAAGCCGAAAAAGGACCCCAACGAGCTGCTGCTACAAGTGCCTCCAAAGATTACGCCATTACCGAGTCTCGCGGAATGCTTGGTGCAGCTGCAGGCGACGCTGAAGACGATGGAGATGAACATTACTACCAAGGCGGCGACGGTGGCGCAGCTCACGCGCGAGAGAGACGACATTATCCAGAGGGAAGCCGAAGTGCAGGCGTTTTTGAACGAGACAGGCAAAAAGTACGAGGAGGCCCTGGGGCGGAAGCCCGGTTCTACTGATGGAGTTGCTGGTGCGTTGGCTGGCGAAAGGGGGCTGGAGAGCTTGGGTGCGACGCCAGTGAATGAAGTCCAGATGGAGGACCTGGCGTGATAACGACGGTTGATGATTTAACCTATTTCTTTTTCACATGTACAAGTATATAGCGGGTTATTTGGGAAGCTGTCGTTACGCAGCGACTGCACAATAGATCAATTGGGCAAACTAATGGCGATTGTCACAAATATACATTTTAATTCTGACCATCTTCCTACTAATGAACAAACAAGGATATTAGCAAGACCATGTTTAGCTTGTCTAAAGGGGGATCCGGGACTTACAAGGCGTAGGGCATGAGTGCTGCTCCTTGCGCTTCAGTAAGTCCTTGAAGTTCTGTATCTGAAACGAACCCATCTCCATAGTTCTGTCTCGTATATTGTTGAATCAAGGACGGCGCTTGGTCATCGTCACCCAAAAGTCGGACGCAAAGAGGAATATCGACGCGGTCGTCTTGATCGGATTTTCAGGGTTGACGATGCAAAAGTCGAAGCATCGTACAAGCTGTGGAAGAGCCAGAAAAAACATTGTCAACTTGTCTTCTTCTTCGTTTCCTCTTCGCTCCTTCCCCCCCCCCCCCCCCCCCCCTTTTTCTGCACGAGTCGAGTCGAGTCGTGATCTTGCCTCTTTGTTTGGCTCACTGATAGCCCCCTCCCGGCGTGTAACAACAGCACAATCTCCATGTGAACTGGCAACGCAACGTACATACCTCAAACACAGCCTTGTGCAGCTCCATCAAAGCAATCTGCTTCCCGAGACAAGAATACTTGCCATGTCCGAAATGCGTATCCAGCGCATTCCTCATCTTCTTCAGTTCGAACCCCTCAGCACGGAGCCACCTCTCCGGGCGAAAGACATCCGCGTCCGCTCCCCAAACGGCCTTGGACCGGCCGACGCCATGGAAACCCTGTCCGATTTCGGTGCCCCCGGGGACAAAGTAGCCGTTGAGGGAATCGCCTTCGGGGGGAACGGTTTTGAAGCCGAGGCCGCTGACGGGGGGCCACATGCGGAGGCCTTCGCTGACGACGGCTCGGAGGTAAGGCAGGGATTGGGTATGAGACCAGGAGATTATGCGGGAGGAGGAGGAGGAGGGGGTGAGGGAGCGAATTTCGGTGAGGAGGGCGGTGTGTGCTGGGGGGTTGGTTATGAGGGCGAGGAGGGTCATGCGGAGGGCGTGGGCGGAGGAGTTTGAGCCGGCAATGCTGGAGGTTGTGTAAGTGTGATCTGGTATGGAGAAAGGTTGAGGTGAAAGTCACCAGAGTCTGTCATAGGGCGGGAAATGAAGAGGGGGTCTTATTGAATGCTTACATGGAGAGAAGGACTTGCTGGATGAGATTATTCTTGGTCATGCCGTTGTCAATGTGCGCTTGCATCATGTCGCGAGTGCGCGGAGTCTTGGGGTCGAGGCGTCTCTCTACGTAACTTCGTGCAAAGCTTCATGTGGCATTAGCGTTCATACGGACTTGTAATGACTGGATTTTGAAACCAAAACCGCTAGTCTCACTGCATCAGTCGACCAAAGCCGACTTTGGTCCCCTTCTTTGGGCAACAATAACCTCAGCGGCCACGTATGAATGAGACTCGCCAGCGCCGGCATCACGGAAACGGCATTCATGACGGGCAGCGACGTTCTGTTGATCTTGTTGTACTGATACAAGTCCTGGTCCTTTTCGAGATAGCCAAAGGGCTGGCCGAGTGAAATGTCGCCAATGGCGTCTAGGGCGAAGAACTGCGTCTGCTCGGCCATGTCAAACGGGCGCACGTCGGAGCCCGAGGAGAGGTACTTGCGCTCGAGCAGGGTGATGAAGCTGGTCAGTTGGCGGTCCAGGGCTGGTTCGAAGCTGAAGCCCTCGTTGGCTTTACCAGAGAACTGTGTGTAAGAGAGAGAGTGAGGAGTATCAGTCAGTGGGGAGGGAATCTTATCTTTTGAATAGCTAAACTGAGAAGTTGGGGGATGAGGATGATGATGATGGCTTACACCGGGCGTCATGAGGGCGCGCATCTCCTTGTGCTTGGCTGGATCTCGCAGGGAGACGACTTGTCCACGCCAGGGACGATTCTGCCGCTGGCGTAAAACTTGCCCTTTGTGTAGCCGCTGCGAACGGCGGACATGCGGCGGAGGACGTCGGGGTCGACGGAGAGGAGCTGGTTGGGGCCGATGCGGACCAGAGGGCCTATATTTACATGGATTTCAGAATGATTTTCCCTCATGTTATCAGAAGCGAGAGTTGATTTTCGGTGTGTGAATGATTGTATGATGGGACGATAACGAACCATGTGTGTCGGCGGCGTCTTTGAGCCGCTCGTGATATCGCCCGGACATTGCGCCGGAGAGCTGCCACCAGATTGTCCATGCTGCGCTGGGCGGGCCGGGGATGTGGCGGAGGCGTTGCCAGAGGTAGATGCTTCTAGCGATATAGACGAAGAAGAATACGAGGCAGATGCTGGATAAATTGATGAGGAGGAGCGGCATTGTGGAAGTCTGGGAGTGGATGAGCTGGGATAGGAAGCTGCAGTTGGACATGTTGTGATACATGCACGCCTTTACGAGATGTACCTTAGTATTTCTGAATACTACCTTACATGAGACACGATGAGACTAGCCGACCAAAGCTGTAAATTGCCAATTATGATTAATGGGAGAGGAGAACAGTTTGCAGAGGGTTGAGAGATGGCATTTATAGTCTCAGCTCGGTTCACGCCTGTGATCTATGGTCTTGATAGCCCGGTTGCGATCGATCCGGAGACCCTTGGATATATCGAACGCTAGTTGCCACGCCTCGTAAGAACTGCGCAGAAGCGGGATCCACGGCTGACTAAATGTATAGATCCAGAAATGTTTGGCAGGGGCTTGGAAAGGAAATGGGGGACATGATGCCGCCTTTATTTGCCTCCTCTTGATGTGGATGACATGGGGCTCACTGTCGAACTCGAGTGCGTGCCATTACAGGATCCAACAGAGAGCTTTCTCGTCCAACTTGTAGGTATGCATTTGTAGTGGTGAGTCGGGTACGTGTCAGGGCAGTCGAAAGACCGAGTTCACGCATAGTACAAGTCGAAAACATTTAAAGTCCAGTATCCTCTCAACACCTTCAATGGTTCATCTGATGACCCTGATCAGCTGCCCGTAACAGACATGCGATACTTGCCTCGCTAGTCGCGGGCCGAGCCAGGCCTCATGGGGGCCACTAAATTAGCGCTGGGCGGGACGAGTTCCGAGGGGTTTCAATGGATTTGATTGCATCGTTCGATGGATGGATTCTGTCTGGTGCCTTTGAACAAGACCAGGCAAAGATGCTTGAGCTGAGGCCGATACGTCCAGATAGATAAATGTACAGAGTGTCCTACACCTGACCACTGCTAATGCGCAAGCAAACGCCGTTCACAAAAGTCAACCAAAGGAGAAGAACAAGCTACGAAGGTCTACTGCAGTCAGTTTGTGATTCCTGCCATTCATTACATGATCCCCCGTTAATTATCATTCTCCCTGGCCCCCAACTTTCGCCAATGACCCCAGAGTCTAAGACATCACCTATAACCACTCAACAAGGCCATGCTTAACATGCACCAGAACAAAAGCGAGGCAATACCCGATAGTCCCTCCTCTCCATAGAGTCTGTGTGATTCGCTATAAACGAGGGTCCAATAGCATCTCCATTTGTGCACACTGGGAAATAAATTATCTTCCGACAATAGCACATAACAAAGCGGCACTGATGGGCCAGGCTTGGAAGTTATATTACCTGTCAGATCACCTCGCGCTTCATTTGCACACGCTGGAGAAGTCGGGACGGGAGTGAGATGGCCTAGGGAATCGGGATGATGGCGGCAACCCAGCAGGCTGCCTGACATGCCCCGTAGGCTTCGGTGCCGTAGAGGGTCGCGGCGCATGCGGCTTGACAGAGCGAAAACGAGACTGGACCAGCAACTGCGGTGGTGGTGAGGGTGGTGAGGGCGAGGACCTTGAAAGTCCGCATCTCTTGTTTTCTTCTATTGTTTTTCTCTGGCTGTTGTTGGCGACGGCGTTGCTTGTGGTGGTGTAGTAGTTGAGTAGAAGTGGTGGTTTCTTATTGTGTGAGTTCGTCTTGGTATAAAAGGGGGCGATTTCTAGTTGGAGAGCGAGTGAAAGGATGCAAACTCATTGACAAGATATAAGCGACGTATATGTAGATGATGATACGCCTTTTGGTATATCGAAGCGTGCTGTGCAGCAGCTCCAAGTGACTGATGCTACAGACTCGCATTCACCAGGTCATGCCTGGGAGGCCGTCAACAGTGTAGGCCACCCACCAAAGCGTAGCACTGACCCAATCTCTTGATGCAGCGCAGGACTCGTGTTGCAGAGTGAAATGGCAATCCTTGCTCCGACTCGATGGAGTGAACAAGGTAATAGATATGCCTCCAATGATATAATGGATTGGCCATCCTGGGAGAATTACATGGCTTCTACGGCTAAGAAACGACGACAGCTTCCCCAGCGGTGCATCTGTAATCACTCAATCATAGGAACGAACATGGCAGTATCACCACGAATCAAAGACATCCAAACCATCTCGCTATATAACGTTCCCATCTACCTATGATGGCATCAGACGCTCACAGAAAAGCAAGTCGAGGCATCATGGTCTTCTACATCGTCTTCTTGGCCTCCTTCTTCGTATACTCCAGCCCATCCCTCACACTCCCAAACCACAGCGCCCACAAGTCGACAAACAAATTCAGCCGCCCATAGAACGGCGCAACGCCCGTCGCCTTGGGAATCCTGTCCACGGCCTTGACAAAGTACGAGCTCTTGGCATTCGTGCTCGACAGCCGCGGCATCCCCTCCGTCCTCTCAATGACGGGCACCACGCTCGTCGCATTCTCCGCCTCCATCTCCTTGAGCACGCGAATGGCCAGCTTCGTCATTGAGTCGGCGCCCGGCGTCCACGTCGTCGTCACGTAGCCAAAGACGGAGGCCAGGTTGGGCAGGCCCTCAATCATGCAGCCTCGCCATGCGTACTGCTCGCCAACGTCGATTGCTTTGCCGTCGACGTGGGGGTTGATTCCGCTGAGGATCTGAATGTGCAGTCCCGTGGCGGTGATGACGATGTCTGCCGGGAGATGGCGGCCGGACTTGAGCAGGATTCCGTCCTTGTCGGCGGTGTCAATCACGTCTGTGACCACCTCGACGTTGTCGCGATGCAGGGCGTTGAAGAACTCGTCGTCAGGCGTCAGGCAGAGCCGCTGCTCAAAGGGGCCATACGTCGGTTTGAAATGGACCGCAGCGTCAATCTTCTTGGGCAGCTTCTTGTCCAGATCCAGCGTGATGAGGTAGCGTCCAAGGCGAGGCCACCGCAGACAAAGCTCCGAGATGAAGACCTCGAACCAGACGTCGACCCAGTGGCCGATCCAGTACACCCACGACAGGGGCAGCACCGTCGAGAGAAGAGATTCCAGCTTCGAGCGTCTGTCCACAGAGATGACGTACGACGGCGTCCGTTGAAGCATCGTGACGGATCTTGCCTTTTCCGCCATCGCGGGCAGCAGAGTGATGGCGGTTGCTCCGCTGCCAATGATGACGACGCGCTTGTCGCTGTAATCGAGATGCTCCGGCCACCACTGCGGATGGACGACGGAGCCCTCAAAGCTGTCGATGCCGGGGATGGGGCTCTTGAGGGACTGCTCGTACGAGTAGTAGCCCATGCAGGAGACGACAAAGCTGGCCTTGAGCAGCAGCTTCGTGGCGCCGCCGTCGACGTCGACCTGCAGCGTCCATCTCTGCTCGTGGCTGCTCCAGTCGCTGCGCACGACCCGGTGTCGGAGCCGGATCTTGTCCAGGGTGCCGTCTGCCCGGGCCGCGTCCTCGAGATAGTCGCAGATCTCGGCGGCAGAGGCAATCTTGTGCGCGTGCTTCCAGGGGTGCCAGGGGAAGCCAAAGGAGCGCAGGGACGAGTCGCTGCGCATGCCGGGGTACTTGAAGAAGCTCCAGGTGCCGCCGATGACGTCGCGGGCCTCGAGGATGGTCAGGGCGCGGTGCGGGAGCTCGGTTCGCAGCCGGTGAGCGGCGTTGATGCCGCTGAGGCCGGCGCCGATGATGACAATGTCATGCTCCTCGACGGGCAGATCAGAGGCAGCCATAGATGATGATGATGCTGTACCTCAAGTGTATCTCAACTAAAGTAACGGGAGGCGCTCGGGTGCAACGTTGGGGCTGGCCAGGACGTCGAGAGATTGCACAGCATGGAGATTGGGGGTTGACGAACCTGGAATTAGAAGTTCAGGGACTTTTTTAGGCTCCTGGGGCTTTATATGGCGCCACTACATGTACATACCTATAGCCCGGATACAGGTACCTAAACCATTAATGACCGCCCAGGCAAGATAGGTTGGCTCGTCCTGCTGCTTGGTCTTTAGCTACGGGAACGGAGTCTCGCGATAGGTTGCCGTCGGCAGACCAAGGGGCGCCGGATGTGATCCGCCTGCATGCAATCAAATGTGGTGGATGGTGATAGGTTGTGGGTGGCAGCACTAGAGGCGCTGTGCATGTGAACAGTTGGTATAGAAAGAATACATGTAGACTATGTATGATTGGCAGCAAACCCTCGAGACAGTTGCTTGAGAGACGGCAAAACCACGACGCCAAGCTTCAACTTACAATGTTTAAATTCAAGGATATCGGGCTCCATACATGATCCATTGGGTCATACGAATAGTCTCGACATGCTCATGCGTAAATCCAAAATCTCTATCCATCTGTGGATAGCTTCAAGGCGTCTGCTGCCTCCCCCGTCTCTCCCCATCGTCGACGTCTTTCCCCTGGCTAATTCCTCGTCCTAGCATTGACAGGAGACATGATTGGTCAAATTAGATGATACTAATTGATATCCCGTCTAGTTTCTAAAATCAGATCAGCAATATGGGCTTGGATTACATAGTATAATGTCTAATCTCACCCTGACAACTGACTCCAACAAACTGCAGAGCCTCAGCCTCGACCCTGCCAGCCCCACACCAGCTCAGAGCGGGGCGCGATCCCGCATCGAAGCAGCTAGAAGGTGCCTGTACATGTATTTTGCATTTCAACCCCACATGCTCACTGCAGTCAATGCCTCTGCTTCTCTTCAATCCATAGAGCCGATCATCGCCAACAGCTTCACGTTCTTTGCGTCTTGACTGATTGCTTCATCTACCAACTACCAGATACCCTCCCAAGTGTTTCTATACGATCGTCTGTCTACCTAGAAGGTACCAGCTGAAGGCTTTCCAATATGGCTTCCGCAGACGAGCTCAAAGCTCTGGGCAACAAGGCCATTGCCGAAAAGAACTTTGACGACGCCATGTAAGCCCGTCCAGTCCTCAAACACCCCCTCCAACAGAGCCAACAGAACAAAGCCACAGAAGCTGACACACTCTCTCTCTCTTCCTCCCCCATCAGTGACAAGTTCACCCAGGCCATCGCCCTGCAGCCCGACAACCACATCCTCTACTCCAACCGATCCGCCGCCTACGCCTCCAAGAAGGACTGGGACAACGCCCTCAAGGACGCCGAGAAGACCACCGAGCTCAAGCCGGACTGGGGCAAGGGCTGGGGCCGCAAAGCCGCCGCCCTCCACGGCAAGGGAGACTTGCTCGGCGCAAACGATGCCTACGAGACCGGTCTCAAGCACGACCCCGACAATGCGCAGCTCAAGAGCGGCCTGGCCTCTGTTGAGAAGGCCATGCAGCAGGAAGCTGGTATGTTCTACATACCCATAGCACAAGCTAAATCCCCCCAACTATCCCCTTTGCATATATACTGACGTACAACTTCCGCAGGCGGCGGACTCGACCCGACTGGTGGCATTGGCAAGATGTTCAAGGACCCCCAGCTGATCCAGAAACTTGCCTCCAACCCCAAGACGAGCTCCTTCCTGGCCGACCCCGCCTTCATGGCCAAGCTGCAGCAGATCCAGCAGAACCCCCTCAACTCCCAAGACCTCTTTAGCGACCCCAGGATGATCCAGGTGCTGGGCGTCCTCATGGGCGTCGACATGGAGATGCGGGACAGCCCCCCTGAGGGCGCCCAGACCTACAATGTGTCCGAAGATACACCCATGCCTGACGCTCCCAAGAAGCAGCCCGAGCCCAAGAAGGAGCCCACGCCCGAACCCGAGCCGCTCGACGAAGAGGCGCTGGAAAAGAAGAAGAAGAAGGAAGAGGCCGACAAGGAGAAGGCGCTCGGCACCGAGAACTACAAGAAGCGCAACTTTGACGCCGCCATTGAGCACTACAGCAAGGCCTGGGAGATTTACCAGGACATCACCTACCTGAACAACCTCGGCGCGGCCTACTTCGAGAAGGGCGACTACGACAAGTGTATCGAGACCTGCCAGAAGGCCATTGACGAGGGCCGACAGATCTACGCCGACTTCAAGCTCATCGCCAAGAGCTACGCCCGTATCGGTACTGCGTACGAGAAGAAGGGCGACCTGGCGCTGGCCGTCGAAAACTACAACAAGTCCCTGACCGAGCACCGAACTCCCGAGGTCCTCAACAAGCTCCGCGCCGCCGAGCGAGCCAAGGCCGAGGCGGCCAAGAAGGCATACATCGACCCCGTCAAGGCCGAGGAGGCCCGTGAGGAGGGTAACAAGAAGTTCAAGGAGATGGACTTCCCCGGCGCCGTGGCCGCCTACACCGAGATGATCAAGCGAGCGCCCGATGACCCCAGGGGATACAGCAACCGTGCTGCCGCGTTCGTCAAGCTGTTCGAGTTCCCCAGCGCCCTGGACGACTGCAACATGGCCATCAAGAAGGACCCGACCTTCATCCGGGCCTACATCCGAAAGGCGCAGGCTTACTTTGGCATGCGCAAGTACTCCGACTGCGTGGACACATGCGACGAGGCCATGAAGGTGGACGCGGAGCACCACAAGGGCGCCAACGCTCGTGAGATTGAGCAGCAGCAGCAGAAGGCCTTTGCGGCCATGTACTCAGCCCGGGAGAACGAGACGGAGGAGCAGACGAGGCAGCGGCTGATGCAAGATCCAGAGGTAAGATAGATATATACATGCCCTTTTGTCCTCCTTGATATAGCGACCAAACGAGCCTTGGCTAACAAATCACGGCCAGATCATGGGCATCATGCAAGATCCCGTCATGCAGGCCATTCTGCAGCAAGCGCAGTCAGACCCCATGGCGCTCCAGGAGCACATGAAGAACCCGAGCGTGCGGTCCAAGATTCAGAAACTGATCGCGGCGGGTGTCATCAGAGTCGGCGGTCGGCCATGAGTGGTTGGAAAAAAAAGGGGCATACGGGGTGTTTTGTAAATCCAATTAATGAGTCAATGAAACAGCTTCATATGTAATGTATGTATATCTAGTAGGTGCGTCTCAACAAGCATTTGATTAGTATACAATATTTTGATGCTCTTCCCAGAAACTTACGAGATCGGTGAGTTTGATTCGAGCCAGAGGGTCTTTCTCCATACACTGCATGACGACGGCTTTCCAAGCATCGGGAATATCAGCTGCAACTTCACTCCAGCAGACATGAAGCTCATCGGGGCTGAGAAGCTCAATATCCTCCTGCGGAACCTGCTGCAACAGCATCCACATTGTCCGCCCCAAGCTAAACACCTCTGCAGCCTCTGCAGCCATTGGCCATTTCTCGCTCCATTCAGGAAAGACGTTCCAAGCCGGTCTGCCCCTCGGGAGGTTAACTCGCTCCGGGCCTTGATACCTTGAGTATACCAGCTGCGATGCGTCGTCGTCGTCGTTGCCATCATCATCATCATCATCATCGCTCACTCGAGCCACGTCCCATTCGCCGTTTGCTTCGGGAGCGAGGGTATACCACGGCGCGCCGCTTTGTTCCCAGTCGATGAGGACGAGGTTTCCGTGGTCGTTGACGAGGAAGTTTGCGGGCTTGATGTCCATGTGGAACGTCTTTGCTGTGCGGTGCGTGTGGAGGAGTGCTTGGCACATTTGGAGACACCAGCGGGCTTTGCTTTGCAGACTGATGCGTGGCTGGTTGTGGGCTTCTTGGGCGGTTGTGATTTGGGTGTCGAGGGTGCCTTGGTTCATGTATGGGTAGAGGGTCCCCCGTAAGAGGAGCACTTTGTTATGGTGGGTTGTCGACGTGATGAGGATGCGGGGAGGGGGCTGGATGTTTGGATGGGGAGGGATGGTGTGGGAGATGAGTTTGATGGAGTGGTAGAAGGAGTCGCGGTTGTAGGTGAATTCTTCGCGGGAGTTGAGGAGGTCTGTGAAGGCGATGGATTTCATGGCGTAGAGGGCGTTTGGGTTGGATGGGATGTGGACTAGAGCTGAGGTTCCTCTTCCCGGGAGAGGGTGGATGAGGACAATGTCTTTGATGTCGATGAGCTTGATGGCTTCTCTGGACGAAGAGTGCATGTTGTCTCGGAAGAAGAAGTCGTCGACGGGGAGCAGCGCGTCGAGAAACTCCTGATACAGCGTGCTCTCATATCGTACAAGCCATTGGATATTCACACCTTCGGCTCCTCCTTGCTCATCACGCTCGTCGTCGTCGTCGTCATCAAACAGGTCAACAACAGCATCCGGTGCCGCAGCAGCGTGAGCACAACTAGGCCATGCTCGTTGGATAGCAGCTCCAAGTGCTTTGCGCATGGACGCGCGGTCGGGAAACGTTGCGCTGCTGGAGGAGACGGGGAGGTCGTGGAAGCGAGACACGATGCGGTTTGCAAGGCTCTGTGGCTGCTGGGTAGTAGTGTCTTGGGTGAGGCGGAAGGTGAGGAGGGAAGGGGAGTTGTTTGCTGTGTCGTGGGCGTGGGCGAAGACTTGGGTTTCGTCGTCGTTGCCCCAGATGAGGTCGATGAGGATGGAGGGGATGGACATTTTGGGTGAGTGGTTGGGTGGGTGGATGGCGAGGATTGGGAGCGACGGGGAAGACGACGAGAGGGAGGGGAGATTATTTGATGAGTGAGGCTGTCATTGTTTTGAGTCATCAGATGTTGTTCAGGTCTGGGTGATGTTGGAGCTTGATGCTTTACGTGCATGAGGCTGGAATGGGTGAACCAACAGTCTCGAGACCGTTTATAGGTTACAGTCGTAGAGGATGTTGGCTCTTGTAGGGAAGGTCGTCAGCTTTGGATGGAGCTGAACCGTCCTATCTTACCACCGATTCATACAATATATTTGTTGAGAATCCTTGAAGAGATGAGCATCACGGCTCCTACCGTAGTTGCTCTGTTTTGATAACTCTTCTTTCTTTCCTAACGAACAGACTCAGACTCGCCTTCTCACGTAGTCGTTGAGTTGTTGCACAAACTCAATCTCATGCTCTCTGCCTCTGATAATGCTTACATAATCTTGCCTACAATCAAGATGAATGCACTCGTTCTGCCGACTCACCGATTGATTCTATTCTATTCAAAACTCCAACAGCAGTCAGACACAATGTTTACCGAGGCACCATGAATTCGTCCCTCGCAGGGAGGGTTGATGATATAGCCATTGACGACGACGATGAGGCAGAAGACTTTATCCTAATCGATGTGAGCGATGAAGAGGAAGAGGAGGAGGAGGAGGAGGAGGAGATCCCCGACAGCCAAGAATCGACCCCAGAGCCTGATGAACCCATCCTTGGAATCTCGCATGTCAACATCGCCAGAGCATCAACAACTCCATCGAGCACTGGGCCGCCGTTGTGCAAGGAGCAACTCGACCTGCTGCACCTCATCGTCTCCGGACGAAATGTCTTCTTTACCGGCTCGGCAGGCTGCGGGAAATCCACCATCCTGAAAGCCGCGGTGAAGATGCTGCGTGACATGGGCAAGATTGTCCATGTCGTTGCGCCGACTGGCCGCGCAGCGCTTCAGGTCGACGGCATGTCGACGTGGTCGTACATGGGCTGGACGCCGGACTACCACAAGTTCGCCATGGACAAGCTCATCTCCAAGGGCTTCCGTACGCACATCATGAGGCGCTTGAGGACCACAGAGGTGCTCATCATTGACGAGATCAGCATGGTGGAAAACCACCACCTGGAGCGCATCAACAACTGCATGAAGGCGGTGCTTTGCTGGAAAGAGTACCGGACTGAGAGAGATGACTGGGAGGCAATGTCGAGCATTGATGCCTTTGGCGGCGTGCAGGTCATTGTTACGGGCGACTTTTGTCAACTACCCCCCGTCAAGCCATTCGACTTTTGCATGCAGTGCGGGAAAGAGTTGATTGCCGACAAAGACGGAGCCGAGTTCAACTGCGAAGAGAACCACGGTCCATTCCCGGAGACGGACAAGTGGGCGTTCAAGAGCAAGGCTTGGGAGGAGGCAAAGTTTGCTCACGTGAACCTGAAGGAGATCCATCGCCAAAAGGACGAGCACTTCATCAGGATGCTGCAGAAGTGCCGTCTGGGGATCTCTTTCTCGCCTCAGGAGATGCACACCCTCATGGAACATCCGTGCAAGGTGCACAAGGCCACGAAGCTCCTCTGCACGAGAAAAGAGGTTGCCCGGGTGAACCAAGTGAATTTTGATAAGCTCAACACTCCAATATGGGAATACCACGCTCTGGACGGCTTCATCGCTCGTCAAGAAAAGCACAAGCAACTATCGCAATATTACGAGCGTTTTCACGATGAAACACTGGTGGCTTGCAAAGACAACCGTCTGGATCGACGCGTTAGGCTGCGTCCCGGTATGCTAGTGATTCTGCAGGTCAATCTCGATATCAGGGGGGGCTTGGTCAATGGAAGTCAGGGCATCGTTTGCGGGTACGAAGACTTCAATTCCAAGAGCCTTCCAATCGCAGCCAAGGGGAAAAAGGCCGACTCCATTCCTCCTCACCAGCGCATCACCGGAGAATATGCCGAATTCAGAGAAAGGCAGATAGAGAGCTTCATGATACAGCATCAGCATCACCCAACGTTGTGGCCGAAAGTACACTTTCACAACGGCCAGAAGCGCGTCATCTACCCGACCTGTGTTGTCAATTCAGTCGGCGATAAGGAGCCGTATTCATTGCTGCATCGGACGCAGATACCGCTTATGCCGGGCTGGGCGATGAGCGTCCATCGAAGCCAGGGCATGACGCTGGATCGTGTCGTTGTTGACCTTTCTAATGCCTTTGAGGAAGGCCAGGTGTATGTCGCGTTATCCCGAGCGACGAGCCTAGAGGGTCTTAAGATTGAGGGCAGCGCGAGCGGATTGTTCACGACGGGAGGAAACGAAGATGTGCAGGAATTTTTACAGGCGAGGTTCGGCGATGGACTGTTCAAAGCAGTACGGGAGTTTTCGGCTTCACAGCTTGAGTCAAGTACAGCTGGCGAAGACGAGAAAGGCTGAAAGACGCACGAGCAGATTGATGGCGACCAATTTGAACTGGCAAACAATGTGCAGCGAGGTCTGGGACAAGGCGACTCTCGCTTCCAACACGGCTTAAACAGTTCCGAGGATATCGACACATGAGCACCTCAATCTGAAAGCGACCACCAGGGGGCCGCTGCTCTGCCGATAATGAGGCTTCACCCGCCATGCTGGAACGCTTCGTCGCCGCCCTCGCTTCAGTTGGGGAGAGTCATCATTGCTCTATTGGTTGACGAAGTCTGGCGGCTTCACGGATCTCTGACTTTCTTAACCACCAACCCCCCCCCCTTCTTCCCTTCTTTTTTTTCCTTTCTTCTGTTTTTCCGGTTTGGCTTCCGTGCAAGGCGTTGTGGTTGCCTTGCCAGTTGGCCTGTTGGATTCAGGAGTTTAGCATTTAGCAATACCCACTGGATAGGATGACTTTCAAACGTCCAGGAATAATACCAACTGAATAAGACCACTCATAGAAAGAAAACTATGAGACTCGTACATAAATCGAGACCTTTGTACGAATAAAGTAAAACTCCAACACCATGGTTGTCTCTCAGTATCTCTCATCTCTGAGGCGATGTGCTCCCAAAAGTGAGCGGCCTCTATCGAGTGTGGTATTACTATGAAACAGACGGCGACGTTGAGTACGGTCACAGTCATTTTGTCTCCGTAATCCTTGGATTTATCAATGTCCTCTCAGATTTGCTTAAACAGTGTCATTTTGTGTCTGTTTCTATTCGTCAGCATATCTGGGGTAAGTTGTCTTCTCAGACGCAAGAGAATAAATCTACTTTGATTAGGCCCCTACGGCAGCAGAGATATATATAGATATGGCAAGTGCCAGAGCCACAGCGGCTCCATGCCTGAGATAGCGTCCAATGCTCCGATCTTAGCTCATGATGGTATACATGTATGGAATTACCGTCTTGGAACCTCCACTTCCTCAGAGGTATCAGGCATAATCATGCCGCCAAGCTCGACAAATCGTTAGCAAGAAGCTATATATGAATATTCCATCCGCTGCCAAAAATCCAACAAAAGCTCACATCGAGGGTGCACATTTGCCCGCGTGGTGGAATCGCTTCTCGGGGGGGGCGCTTTTGGGCTGGGGGAATCCGTGCGTTCGACCCACGACACTATTATAACACCGTCTGTTGGTCGAACAATCGTTCATGAATACAAACTTATCGTCCAAGCTTGAGACAGACAGTCGAGAAAAAACTCGGAAATTGAAAGCCAAAAGGTTCCGACTCGCTGGTCTGAGCGGCTTGGTGCGGGAATCCAAAAAAAATTGCATTTATGAAGCACCTCCCTATCCTGCGTGTTCGACTGCTTCGTCTCTCCGTATCGCTGGACCATAGGTAAATCACTGTATTATATCACCCAAAATTTCAAAAAGTCATCTTCCGAGGTACCTCACCAGACGCCAAACCAAGATGAAGACCGCCTCCCTCTTCTTCGCCGCCTCAATGGCCGTCGCCGTCGCCGCAAAGACTCTGTCGGACGTGCTGCCCAAGTGCGCTGTCGACTGTGCCAACGAAAGCTTGAAGACGGCCAAGTGCAAGCTTGACGATACAGCCTGTATCTGTGCGGACCAGGAGACCTACCAGACCCTCCTTCAGCCAGCAACTGAATGCATGCTCAAGGAATGCGGTCAGGCAGAGACACTCAGTAAGACTCCCGTTTGAAGATGATGGCCCTTTGGACGTTCACTACATCATGTAAGCCTGACACACCATGGTACAGAAAACGTTGTCCCTGCTGTGATTAATTTCTGCGCCGCCGCAAACCCCAAGCTTACGGCTCGTCCTTCCGCCCCCTCGACCTCTGCCCCGGCCGTGCCAAAGACGACTCTGGTGCCGTCTTCCAAGGCCCCATCTGCTGCGGCTTCTGCTGCGGCTTCCGAGACCTCTCCTGAGGCGTCCGAGACTGCGATCCCCGAGAAGAAGTGGACGTCGGATCAGGTTACCGAACTCGTCGAGGCGACTGGCAGTGCAAGCCCGACTGCCGCTTCGTCCGAGCAGGCTGCTTCGACCTCGACCTCGACCTCGACCACGGCCACTGCGGCGCCGTCGACGGCTGCGGCTGCTGGAGCTGCCGGGCCCATGGTGGCCGCCGCGCTGCTCGTTGCCGGCACCGTTGCGATGCTGTAGATGGCGTGCGAGTTTTTTTTCAAAGATACTGCTGCTGAGTGGGATGTATGAGGGGGATGATTGACTGTTGCCGAGAGATGAAAGAAGTCATGTTTGTCTGGTGTTGTCAAATTCCTGGGGTGTCGAATTGTATTACATTGTACCTTGCGCTTACATCAGCCGAGTGGATGACATGGGAATGCAGATGCAGATTCACATCCAGTCGGCGGTAAATCTCCGTACAGATGGCAAATGAGATTCCGGATCCTGAGGGCTGCCCCCTTGTCCGCGTCATGACGTGTATCTGTATGTGTGAGGTATGCATGTACATACAAGCATCTTCGCAGCTGCAAGCCGCGCTGCAGGAAAACAAAAAAAAAAAAAAAAAAAAAAACGGCGGCGGCAAATTGAACACACAAAGCCAGCTTGCTCCTCGCTTGCCAACAACGGCCAACGAATCGTGCTACAGGGATAGACGGGCCATTGATTGTAATGGAACTCACCTAACAGTGCAGCTTGAATAAAGCCGGTACCTTGCAGTGACAGGGTCCAGCCAGACTGGCGGTGTCTACATGCTACCTTACCTTACCTTAGGTAGGGAGGTCCCGAGGTCATCAATTAGCTGCGGCCGTTGCAGCTCGAGGTCGTGATGTCGACGTATCAGCCAGAGCCCGCAACAGCGCACATGCAGCCGGCGCAGGCCCTTATAGGTGCCAAGTACCTACTGCCCGGGTACATGCAGCTGCATCCCGCTGGAGAGCCCCTAAAAACAGCACCACTGGAGCCCCTCCCAGCACTCAACTGGATCAACAAAGCACTGAGCGCGAATGACGGCACCCACAGCCCCCAAGGGCTGCCTTTGAAGGATTCCATGATTGATGGATGGATTGCCCCCTCCAAAAGTCGCCCCCTATGATCCCCCCCCCGTCCAGCGCATCGCATCATCACACGATGACTGGCAGCCGCAAGCTCTGCACTGCGGTTTCAGACGCCGCCCGCGCCTATCCTGTGCGACTCTTTGGCGAGCTGATTGCTTGATCCTACTGGACATGTACGTGGCGCCTGCGATGGAGACGGAGGCCAGAGCCGGCGAAAAAGGGACCTCCACGTGACCCTTTTCTGCGTCTGCCGCCAAGGGAACCCGACCGACTTGTCTCCCCCCCACCGACCCGTATGCGGCAGGTCACGATCCAGTCGGCGCTGGCTTGGCCTGTCTCTCCCGCTGCCTTGCGTCTCCTGCTCGTCTCCCTGGCTTGCTGCTTGCTTGCCGGGAACATTACCCAGGTACGCAACGACAAGAAGCCTCCCCAAAGGCTGCCTGAGAGTCTGCCGCTGCTGCTGCTTTCACAGGCCGCCGCTGGGGGCCCGTCCGTGTCCAGCCTAGCTAGCTGTCTCTTCCAGCTCTTGTTTTTTTCCCTTAGCTCCTCCAGCTGCCTCCGACCCCGACCCCGATCCCGAAACGACCGCCTCGGCCCTCAGCCCCCCCAGCCTCACGCCCGCCATGTCTGAAGAGGACCTGGACCTCGCCGCCCAGGACGCCCAAGGCTCCGGCCGCGTCGATCGCGACCGCCGGGCGCCGCGCTTCAGCTGGACGCCCGCCTACGAGGCCACCTTCTTCCGCAGCCTGTGCGAGAGCGTCCAGCTGGGCATGCGCGAGAACAGCAGCTTCAAGGCCGAGGCGTGGGAGCGCGCCATGCTGGCCCTGCAGGAGCACCACGGCGCCTACCCGGCCAAGAGCCACCTGATCAACAAGAGCGACAACGCCCGGAAGCGCTTCCGCCTGTGGCGCGGCCTGCGAGAGGACCCGGACTTTGTCTATAACCCCGCGACGAGGACGGTGACGGCCACCGAGGAAGCTTGGAGAGCGCACATCGAAGTGAGTTGGGGCCGCGTCTTGCCCACGCATGCCGCCGGGTTGCTGATTTCTTCTTCCTTATTTTTCTTCTGCCATAGCGAGAGCCTCTGTCGCGAGCCCTGAGGGGACGGCCCTTTGACCATGAGGAGTACATGGAGGTGCTGTATCCGGACGTGGTTGGGTCGGGAGGAGCGCCGAAGAGGATCATGAAGCCACGCCGAAAGACGGACGGCCAGCCTTGCGACGAGACGGAGATGCCGGGGACGGGCGTGCTGAATCTGCAGACGGAGCCGACACCCTTGGTGCAAGAACCCTCTGAGGGCCCGAACCAACAGCCGCCGCAGCCGCAGCCACATCCGCACAAGGGCTCCCTGACTCAAGCGCCGACGGCGTCTTCGTCCGCAGCAGGTGTCCAGCAACGACCAACGACAGCACCCTCAATACCTCGCAATCTCACTGCCGGACAAGGCTCTGCCCTGACGCCTCCCGACGAGTCGATCCCTCAGAGCCGAAAGAGACCCTCCCCCATGGGGCGACAGTCTTCCGGCGACCTCGCTCAGTCAACAGCCGTTCCGGTTCTCGCACAGTCAGCCCTGCCGACCTCGCCGGAAAAGCGTCGCCGACTGTCGTCCCGAGACGAATCCAATGCCAGTATCAGCACACCCACTCCATTGTTGGGCTCCTCGGCTCTGTCAAGGCCCGCCATCGATGCTCGAACTCGCTCGGAAACCCAGAGTGCCGGGCTGCAATCGATACTGGAGGAGCTGTCAAAGACGAGCAGGGCTCGGATGTGGAGAGAGGAGGCCGTCGATATCTTGTTTAAAGAGTTCGCAAGCGAGGACGCAGACCTGCAGATCCATATATCAGAGAACGTCTTGAGCGACGAGCACAAGGCCATGGTGTTTTGCAAGATGCCGCTGCATCTGAGACAGCATTGGGTCAAGAAGCATCGCAGCCCTGCATCATAGGAACGGAAAAGAGCGACTTGGAAGATACCCCCCCCTTGGCACTGGATAGATGGCCAAGATGATGGAAGCCGAAGCATTTCCTTGTGGGTTGGATGGAACCTTTCCTTTGTGCGAAAGACCGAACGGAGCATTTTCTGGGCTGTTGGGATATAAAGCGAGCGGCGTGATGGTGTCGAGGACTCGTGGGTGGGAGAGGCGCGTTGAGAGAGACCATGATACCCCGATTCACGGCGTTGGAATCACTTGTTGCATTTCAGCGAAGATTGTTGTCGTTGACCATGGCGTTGGTGTGTCATTGCGTTTGCATGTCTGGCTCGCGGTCATTGAACAAGCTGCTGTTTGTACCTGTTTTCGATCTTGTCTTCTTCTTTGTCATTGCCATATACCTGCTTTCCTGCTTTTTCAAACTCTGGCCTGACTTCGCCTTGACGACGAGGTTGAGAGAGAGTTTTGACAGTCATTTGATATACATAGCTCTTTTGTTCAAGCATCTGAATCATACAACTGTCCAATTGAGGTGTCGTATCAGATGCGACTGGTGGGAATTGTAGGTACTCGACTCGCGAAAGCTCGTAAGGACCAACCTCGCTTCGTGATGAAGTGAAGAAAAAGCGAGTAGAGCAGTCGAAAGAAATGGAAGCATCACCACCTCTCTCGATGCCAGCAACGAGTTTGACCCTCTCTGCCATTGTCATGTCGAGCAGACCCTGCTTTTAGCTCTCATGCCGTCCTAAAACATGCATAAATCCTAACCCCTGCTCCATTGATGTAATCGAAGCTTTTCCACCCCCAGCTTTCTGCCAAGGCACGACACACCAAAAAAGCGCCCCTGCGCAAAGCCGAGGTTTTTTCGAGCCTCATACGTCATCATCACGGCTTCTTGCAAGACACGACTTATTTTCTAGCTTTGGCGTGACTTTTGCGGAGAGCGTTTGCGTCACGGCAGGTGAGGTACCTTTTTTTCCCCATGAGTGCAATTGGCTTTTTTGTGTTTTTGAGGGGAGGTATTTATAGTTGTTGCGATTCCGATATTTAGCTTTTCTTTTCCATTTCTTCCTCTATCGTGAAGCTCTAAACAACAACAACTACTCTCCTCAACACCTTGGCTTTCCATCAACGGAATTCTTCAACGCAACTACCTCCTTTTGATCATCCTTCTCCATTCAACAATACCCAAGAGTACGTTCTTGCAATGACTTGCACAATTAGGTGATGATCGTGATTTGCTGATCGCCTGAACAGTGTCTTACGCCGACGCAGCTGCAAAGGGTGCCAGGCAGTCTCCCGAAGAGGTACGCACTCCCTCTCATTTTTCTTTTTTCCAGAAACAAGAAGAGTAGAAAGCATACAAACGCATGTGAACAGCAGCTCTAACACACGCAATCCAATTCAGGCCGCCGCTCCTCAGCCTCCCGAAATCATCCCCAACGAATCCTCCTCCACGGCATCCCTCATCGACGTCGACATGCCCAGCGTGCACACCGTGCCGCCCGACTTCCTCGAGCAGGACGTGCAGACGGAGACGCAAGCGGAGCGCATCCAGCGCGAGCAGGAAGCCGCCGAGCGGGCCAAGCAGCAGCAGCAGCAGCGGGAGGCGGCCGCCGCGGCCAAGAAGAAGGCCGCCAGCAAGGCCAAGAGGGCCGACTCGTGGCTGACGCGCCAGTTCTCGCAGCTGTCCGACGGCAGCGTGACGGCGATTGCGCTGGCCAACGTGGCGGGCGTCGTGGGCGTCAGCGGGTTCCTGGGCTACCGCGCCTGGGGCCTGTACGAGAGGCGGGTGCTGGACTGGAAGCATGTTGGCGTGGGCGTCGGCGTGCTTGCTGCCGTCGGTGCGGTGGAGGCGGTGCTCGGACGTTATTTGTACAAGAGCAAGGAGAGCGAGTCTCGATAAGGGGGGGACTTTGACAGTCGCTGGTTCGGGATGGGTCTTTTCTGATGACTTGTTTTTCTTTGTTCTGTTTTTCGCGACTCTGGGCGTTTGGGTTAGGAGAGCTTTTTGGTGTTGACGCTTTTCTGTCTTCTCTGCTCCTGATTATGGCCACCATTAATTCGAGTGGCAGCTACATACTCAAAAACCAACGCACATAACGACTCTCTTCTAATCTGACATTATACCCCAAGAATAACTTGTCCTTTCGGCCCTCGAGATGCACCGCGCACACCTGTCCGATGCATTACGTAGCCACAGTCCAGCCCCCGTTAACAGTGCGTCTCGCAGGCCGCACAGCTCGTTCACATGCCTGTGAGCACTGTGACGTCATCGTCATCATCCCACTAAGCCGCTATCTCACTCACGATGCCCACGATGAGAGGAACAGAATCCCGATCAACTAATAGACCCTTTACAATACTAGGTAGGACGGCCAAGGCGAAAGAAGAAGAAGGCTTAGCAGCAATCCAACAGAGCCAAGGACATCGTCAGCCGAGCATGCCGCTCTGTCCGTCCTCTGCCCTTATCGACCTTGTCTACCTACCTAGTAGGTGTAGATACATAACCTAACAAAGTACGACACCATATGACAACCCGCCACCTTATCTCACTCTCCCCATCTCTCTCTCTCTCTCTATCTCTCTCTCTCTCTGCACCCTTTCCATATTCCTACACAACAAAGAAACAATACCCCCTTATACATTACTACCATTATCAATACAAAAGCACATGCTCCCCTACCACGACAAGTCCAAGTCCCGCCTCGCCCGCATCATGCACTCCCTCCGCCTGCGTCCCGCCCGCGACGAAGACGTCCCCGCCATGGCGGCCCTCGAAGTCGCCGCCTTCCTCGACAGCCCCATGCACAAGGCCATGTTCCCCAAGCGGCTGCGCATCAAGCCCGGGGTGCAGGACCAGCTCGAGTGGAACATGGCGCGCATGCGCAAAGGGTTGGCGGATCCGAACCTGCATTATCTCGTGGTGCTGACGGACGCGCCGGGGAGGGGGGAGATTATCGTTGGGTGCGCGGAGTGGTCTGCGCCTGCAAAGGACGACGACGACGACGATGATGATGATGATGATGATGATGATAATGACGGTGGTAGTGGTATGCGTGATAGGGATGGGACTGAAGGCGTTGGTGTGAGAAGGAGAAGCAGAAGTAGAAGAAAGAGCGAAGAGGAGCAGGAGAGAGCCAGGGATCTAGAGCTGCGAATGGCCAGGCTGCCGCCCTTTCTCGACAAGAGCGCGCTGCTGGACGCAAACGACGAGGTGATGGAGCTGATTGAAAGCTCAAAGGACGCCTTCCGGGGCCAGAACCGGCACCGGATGTGGACGCTCAACTCGATTTCCGTCGACGGCGACTACCGCGGCATCGGCGTCGGCAAGATGCTCACGCGCTGGGGCATGGAGCGCGCTGACAGGGATAAGACGGGCATCTGGATCATTTCGTCGCCGCTCGGGCTGCAGCTGTATAAGTCGTTGGGGTTTACGCAGGTTGCGGAGGGGTCGAGGTTGGGCGAGCCGCAGTATTTGATGCTTAAGTTTTATGAGCCGGGCGTTGGGGCGGAGCACCGGAATGGGGATGGAAAGGGGGTTGAAGATGGGAAGGGGATTGAAGATGGGAAGAGGATTGAAGATGGGAACGCGGCCAAGGTGGTGGCGGCGTGAAAGGTTTGAGGGAGTCTAGAGGATTGGATATCTGGGGTATTGGATAGGTGCAAGGCGTTTGGTTCTTAAGCTTCGGCGGTAATGGTGGCTAATTCGTTTGTTTGGATTGATACCGTAGGTAGAGTCTTTGAGCAATACTGTATGAGATACTGTTTGTTACCAAGGGGATGCACAACACACCGCCATGTCCTCGGCGTTGAACGCAAAGTTGAATGTCATGGATTTCCTCCTGTAAGAATACACGCGGCCGTCTATCGCAAGGCCCTCAACACCATTTGAATACATCGGTCTCCTTGTCAAGAGCCCGCTTCTTAGAATACACTGAAAACAGTCCCAGATCGACTGTCTCCTAAATTTTGTTTCCCAACCCATCTATAAGCGCCCTCTTTTACTCTTCATGAACTCTTCTTCCCTCTCTAGTTTTGCTCCTTCTTTTCGGCAGCCTCCTCAGTCGCCTTTGGGGCTACGCTCTCCACCAGCCTAACTCCAGGAAGGTTGTCCGTCTCTGAGCCATTCGAGTGGCCACCCTTGACAGTGACCTCTCGAAGCTCTTGTCGGTCTTCGGGAAAGGGCTCGGGAGCTGTCACGACGGCGGCCGGGGCCGCCGCCTCCTGGCCCTCGGCCGGCGCATCCGCTTCGGCATCGGCGTCTTCCAGCTCGGAGCCGTAAATCTCGGGGTACTTTCGGAAGCACTCTTGCATGCCCCTAGAACACTGTTAGTAACGCACAATATCCTTCACCTGGATTCATATCGATAGGAGGAGGTGGTTTTTTTCGTACTGGAACTTTTCAATGCAGTCCATGCCCTTGGGCTCCTCGGTCGAGTACACGAAGCAGCTAAACGCCGTCTTGAACTCCTCTCCGCAGGGCCCATGCGCCATGCCGCCCAGGCAGGGGCAGTCCCAGTTGATCTCGCCCGTCTCCGGGTTGAAGGCGCCCTCCTGGCTGGCCTCCTCCTCCAGCGCATCGGCCGATTCGCCGCCGAAGCCGGCGGCGCTCTGCGCAGGCTTTTCTGACTTGTCGTTGGTCGGGGTTGCTTCTGTCTTGGGGGCGGCCTCGGTCTTTGTGGAAGCGGGCTCGACGGGCTGGGGAGGGCTGGCTTGCTTTCGCTTCTTCTCAATCAGGGCGTCGACGGTGGGCAGTTCGTTGTCGGCATACGGCGCAGCGACGGGCAGGGCGTGGGCTACCGGCGGGTCAGCAGGTCTGCTCGATAAACAAGACCTACACAACGTGTGATTTAGCAAGGGGGGTCAACATACCCTCGGACTCGTCCGCAAACACGGAGCTCGTGTTATAGTAGTAGACACCGGCAATCGCCAACCCCCACCGGACGGCCGAGCTCTTCCATGACCGCGGCCTGTCTGCGGGAGCCGTTGAGGCAAATCGCCGGGGTACGGCCTGGACCAGAGACGTGCGCAAGCCGACGGCGGGCCGTGAGGCTGTTCTTAGTGCTGCGCGATACATTGTGAGGGTTGTATTAAATGTGCGAGTGAAAATCAGTAGAAGAAGCCAATGGGAGAAAGACAATGACAATGTTCAAGGGAAGCAGTAGCAATCAATGGCAGCGCAAACAAGTTGGATATGTAATCGCGGAAAAAAAAAGAAGCTTGGATCGGATCCATGACAGAATCGCCAGATTGGTCAGCGGGCCTTATCTCATCATCGTTCGGAGCAGAGAGTTGCGGAACGGGGCGGTATTTAGCCGAGAATCTTCCATGACGTTGTTTCCGCAGTGGAGATTGCGGGAGAAGACGCAGCTGTGCTTCAGTTGGCTGTGTTACATAATCAGAGGCCGGTTACATCAGCGAAGGAACATGAAAGGCTCTCTATTCATTGCCTGTACGAAGCCAGAGCTGCATCTTGGAGGCACTGGAATGCTCGTGCAATACCGCGGCCTCCAGAGATTCTTAGTCAAACTCTCAAGGATCAAGGCAAAGCTCATCAACTCAGGTAACATCAGTCCTGTTGTAGAGACAAAGAGAAGCTGGGCTCTTTGTGCCTGTCTCAACAGCCGCATGCAGGAGTTCATGTCATGCCGTAATCCTACCCTGACTAAGCCCTCCCGCCCAATCACATTCACCATGCACGTCCCCCCCGTCAGAAAAGCATTGATATCAGCTGTCCAGGGGGTTGAGCCGCTGATCGCAGGGCCATTCGGTGAAGCTTGGACTGAACCTGAAGTGGCATTGATGGCATTTGCATCCTTTCATCTTTTTTTTACGAGCTGAAGTTGCAGTTTGGCGTCGCACAACCCAGCTGAACCCAAAATAAAGGGACGCAGTTCGCCTACTGTAGGTATTTAACCAGCTCTCAGACGCACGCACAATTTCCCCCACGAAAGGGCAGCTTGGTTCAACTACTAAAGTGGCTCTGCTCTGCATCTGCATAACCCGGTTTTCTTTCTTTCATTCTATCCTCGTTCTCAACTCACCTTCTCACTTCCATACTTAAACAGCGCCCCTGGTCTGGCCTTGTCAAGCTGAGAGGGCCGTTGATCGCCTCAACTGTTCCGTCTCTGTTCTCTCTGCTCTCTCTCTCTCTTCGCCCGTCAATCTCACCAGCCGAGCGGTATCGACCCAGCAACCATCGACACCGAGCTCTCATCAACCATACAGCGCCCCCGATGGATTCGGTATTCGAGTGGCAGCCCAACAGGTTCCTGCTGGACCAGCGAAGTCCGCAGCCCTTTGCCCTCCTGGTGCTCAACCAGCCGCTCAAGAACGGCAGCAACCTGCGCAAGCTCTGGAGAAACTGTACGCTCCCGAGATACCTTCTACGCCCCGATGTATAGGCGGTGACATGCAATGCTAACTCGGGACAAGCATCTCTCCGTGTCGCTGCGGATGGCGGCGCCAACCGTCTTCATGAGCTCTCTTCGTTCCAGGGCAAATACGTGAGTTTCTCTTTCGTTACCGCAATGACATCATTGAGATTGCTTCTGTCACACCAATCATTTCCTTTATAGCTAGAAGCTGGTACTCAGTCTTCTCAAAGACTGACTACTTATTTCTCGATACAACGAAACAGCCTCAGCTCACACTTTGTAGTCAAACCTCCAAGTCATCATCGGCGACCTCGACTCCCTGAGGCCGCACGTCCACAACTTCTACACCTCCCAGCATACCCCCGCCAAAATCATCCACGACACCGACCAAGAGTCGACCGACTTTGGCAAGGCCATCACCTGGATTCGCAAGACGCAGCCTCCCGGAACCGACATCATCGCCCTGGGCGGCATCGGCGGCCGCATCGACCAAGGCCTCAGCCAGCTTCACCACCTCTATCTCTTCCAGTCGGACCCCACCTACGCCCAAGGCCGCGTCTACCTCCTCTCCGGTTCCAGCCTCACCTTTCTCCTCAAGACGGGCACCCACCGTATCCAGGTCCGGGAGGACGGCGAGGAGGACGTCTTTGGCAAGCACGTGGGCATCATCCCGCTGCAGGAGCCGAGCCGCATCACGACCAAGGGGCTCGAGTGGGACGTGACCGACTGGGAGACGCGCATGGGCGGCAGGATCAGCACGAGCAACCACGTGCTCCCGGAGACGAAGATTGTCGAGGTGCAGACCACAAAGGACGTCCTCTTCACGATAGCGCTGAGCTGCATCGACGGCGAGGAGGACGGTTGAAGAGCATGGCTGCGGAACCGGGGGTGGGACTTTGAGGACATCTTTCTGATAGCTTTTCAAAGCGCGCGCGCGCGAGAGAGACAGAGAGAGAGAGAGAGACAGAGAGAGCGAGAGAGAGAAATGTATACACTTTGATATCCCCATACCTGAAAAACGCCAAGGCGCCGCTCCGCACGCTACCAAAATTGCATTCATCGTAGGAAGTGAATCACGAGCCAGCAAAACAAGAAGAAGACAATGACGCCCGCGACAAAGATCCACTTGTCCTCGCGGGCACGGCGCTCCACCATGCGGATCGTGTCGCCGCTCACGCCCAGCGTGTTGGCGATGCCGTACAGCCGCTTCTGCGTGTTCTTGAGCGTCTCGCGCTGCTGGCCCAGGTCCCCCAGCACGGCCTGCCCGCGCGCGATGAAGTCGTCCAGGGCATGGTTGGTGTTGTTGAAGAAGTTTTGCTCGCGAAAGGCATGCGCCTCGCGGAGGTCGTCGCCGGCGCCCGTCGTCAGCGAGGCGCTGTTGGAGCTTGTGTGCCGGGGCTGGAACGACGAGTGCGTCACCGTCGTCGGCGGCGCGGCGCTGGCGTAGGGGTTCTCCGGCGTGGCGTTGTACGGTCTCCTGCCGAGGAGCTCGGAGCGGTTGTGGTGGTGCTGCGCTTCTTCGCGGGCTCGCTTGACGACGTCGAGCTTGGCGCGGAACTCGGACAGCTCCTCGCGGAAGCGCTTGACTCGCTCGTAGGCCTCCTCTTGCTTCTTGGGGACCAGTTCCTGGCGCGCGAGGCTGTGGTATTCGTCGAGCGACTTGGAAAAGGAGGTGAGGGAGACGGAGACGCTGCCAATGTCGGCGGGCGTGGGCGCGGCCTTGGACTCGAGGTTGGCGAGGTCACTGCGGATGGCCTTGCTCTGCCGCAGCACCGTGTTGTAGGCGACGTTCTATCGACGCAACGATCATATTGTTTAGTCAGGGGTTTCGGCATAGCGCGACCGCGACGTTGAGGCTCACCATCTTGAACACAGCGCAACGAGGAATTGCTGGTACCGATCTGTTGCCCCTGTGCAGGAGCTGAGCCCATTGATCTCCATCCACAACGGTTAAAGGTGATGCTTGTTTTAGTGGCCACATGGCTGCAACAGCCCCGGAATTAGCGGTTTTTCCATGCCGCCGGGCCACGAGGTACCTCTACTAGGACAAGTACGAGCGCCGAGTAGGTACCTTATCTTTTCGGCAGATCGAGATTGGCAGCTGTGGAGTTGCCGATAAGGCGTGGATACAGCCGATTTGGAGAGGCAAAAGAGGACGGAAAGCATCCGGCTTGGCGACATGCAATTGACATTTGATTGTGCTTATTCTGCAGAAACCACTATGTACACACGATGCTGCCGGGCATTTGCACTGCGTTCGCCTTCATCAGGTACGAGAGATAGATAACTAAAGCATGAAGATAGTAGCTATATAGACACCTACCTAGGCCAGGTACCATCTGATTGGAATCGTGGCGTGCTCCTGCAATAGTACCTTACATTTACCCTCATAAACACCAAAGTCGGCTGCATCGCGAGCGCAACGCCGCTTCGTCCGTCATCATGCACGTCATCCGCATACTGACCGCCTACATTCCCTCTCCCACCGCCAAAAAATCGGCCTGCAAGCAAGGTGATGCGCCGTGACAGATTGCCTATTCGGGACGGCGACGCAACCCACAGGTAAATCGATTGGTTTGCCGATCTCGGCACCGACGAGCGGCGACACCTTCACGGATGCAAGTTGCCGACCGCTGGCCGATGGCAAGCTTTTTCTTTTCTCCATAGAAGATTCTCCTTTTTCTTATTATTCATTATTCTGGAGCGCTGAGAATTGGTGATTTTGTTTCATCTTTTCTTTTTCTCTATAAAAAGCTGCGAGCTTCATACATTTGTGCCCATCCACATCAGAGATTCTTCGCTAGACTTGGGACATGATACCGCCGTCGTCTGTATAAGCTCAGCTCAACGCCATCATGGGCGCCTCAGAAGACACAACAACCGCCTCCTCAGAGTCGGACAACCCCCGTCTCTCCAATGAACTCGCCGACCCAGAGAAGCAGCAACTCCCAGCACAAGAAACCACCGTCCCTCCCCCCTATTCCATCTACACAACATGGCAGAAGCGAATGCTGGCTCTCGGAGCCGCCTGCACGGCATTCTTCTCGCCCATGTCAGCCCAGATCTACCTGCCAGCCTTGACACAGCTGTCCGAAGAGCTCCACGTGTCGAGCACGCAGATCAACCTCACCATCACGACTTACATGATCTTCCAGGGCATCACGCCAATGGTCCTCGGGTCGCTGGCGGACAGCGGCGGCAGGCGGCCGGCCTACATCATCTGCTTCGTGATATACATTGCCGCCAACATTGGCCTTGCCCTGGCTCCCAACTACGGCGCCATTCTCGGCCTTCGATGTCTTCAGTCTGCCGGATCCAGCACAACGGTGGCATTGTGCATGGCCGTCGTGGCCGATGTCATCACCTCAGCTGAGCGAGGCCAATACGTCGGCTACACCGTCGTCCCCGTCGTCCTCGCCCCAGCCATCGGCCCCATCCTCGGCGGTGTCCTTGCCCAGGAACTCGGCTGGAGGTCCATCTTCTGGTTCCTCGTCATCTTTGCGGGAGTCACTGTCGTCCTCCTGTTCATGTTCCTCCCCGAAACGTGCCGCCACATCGTCGGCGACGGCTCCATCTACCCACCGCCGCTGTACAGGTCAGGATGGCAGATGCTCACCTCTCACCGGAACAAGGACCGCGCGGCTCCCCCGCCGGAAAACACCTTCAAGTTCAAGCCGCCCAACATCCTGGGCTCTCTCATCATGCTGCTGGAGAAGGAGACCGGGCTGCTACTCGGGAGCAGTAGCCTCGTCTTTGCAGGCTTCTACTGCATCTCCGCTGCCATGCCCACCTTGTTCAAGGATTCGTATGGCTATGATGAGATCACAGTGGGCTTGATGTACCTGCCGCTGGCCATGGGCTCCGTCCTCGCTGCTCTGATTGTTGGTCCGGCCATCAACAGGAACTACAAGCGATACTGCCAGAAGCTCGACATCCCCCTCGACCGCAGCCGCCAGCAGGACCTGTCCGACTTCCCCATCGAGCGCGTCCGTCTCGAGGTCGGCCTCCCCCTGCTCTGCCTCAGCGGCCTCGCCCTCATTGGCTGGGGCTGGGCCATGAATTACGCCGTCCACGTCTCGGTGCCGTGCATCCTGAGCTGCATCATGGGCATGGGCATGATTGGCTTCAACAACACGACCAACACGCTGCTCGTCGACATCCATCCCGGAAAGGCCGGGACGGCGAGCGCGGCGAACAACTTCTCGCGGTGTCTGGTAGGCGCTGGAGCGACGGCGGCGATTGTTCCCCTGATGGACGCCATCGGGGTGGGTTGGTCGTTTACCATGCTTGGTGCTATTTACATTGTCTGTTGCTTGCCGCTGATGGTCATCATGGCAAAGGGCATCAGGTGGAGGGCTGAGAAAAAGGCCAAGCAGGAGCAGAAGCAGGAGAGGAAACAGGAGCGGAAGCAGAAGAAGGAGGAATCCAAGTGATATGAATGAGTTGAGCGTTTAATACCTATGGTGAGATGACACAGAATGATGATAGACTTGGGAGAGCTCGATACCCATACAGATAGATCTTTTACTTTGCAGAGCTGCATATCGGCGATCTAATTCGCTATGTTAATATACTCCATATAATATAAAGTCAAGTGTTTTGTATAGTACTACCACACAGCTTCAACTATCGTCTGACCCATGGTTGCTGATTGGTCCAAGGCTACAACAATTTATACCACGACACAGAAGACTATCAAGATATTCATTTGACCGCTTCGATTGCAAAGAAGGTCAGGAATGGAGAGTTGATAGAGAGTAACTCTTCTCTGTGCCCATTGAAGCCTATTGTTGCAGCAAACATTTGAGGGCTGTCCAAGACACGGCCACGAACTGGTCCAACGTCCCATCCCTCCAAAGGATGTCTTGATCGGGCAGAAACCATTGGTGTGTTGTACCGCAGGACTTTGTACACTGGGCAAGGCGAGGCTCTACGTTAGGCATCCCCGTGAAACAGCCAACCAACAGCAAAGGAAGTCTTGTGCTACAACAAAGGTCGGAGGCCACCCGCATGGAGGCATCGGGCAGGAGTGGCAGCGCCTAGAAGCGCAAGATATAACTTGATGCTATCGCAGGCTGTGAGAGATTTCCAGTCTCTGTTTCCAATTATCTCCCTATCTCACATCCTTTCAGCTTGATTTTGGTCTCACTGATCTTCATACCTAGCCGCGTGCCAGCAAAAGCTCGATACAACATTGAGATAGCTAGGCATAGGCCATGGCCGGCCTCTTCGATGCAGATGCCTACGAATGCGACGACCTTCCGGAAAGGTTCTACCGAGTAACTTATCCTGGGTCGCAAACTCGGGATGAAGACACCGGAGATTACGTTTCAGACACCACTCTCGAAATCTCTGACGATGTCGATCTGAAGGAGATCGTTGAGGACCACTTCTACTGGCGGAGAGCGCCCAGCCCTTTTATATCCGTCTTTTGTGACGAGAGGCATGCCCGTAACTGGGCCCGTAAGCGAGTGGACAAGCTCAATTGCAGCCTGGGCGACGTCTACATCAGCGAGATTGATACGGCGAAGCTTCCGGCTGGTACAACCGTGTTTGAGGCTACGCTTCTGGCCGACATGCTGGATATCTATCATCCATATTCGGAGAACGAGTATCTCGTCCTCCATCGCATTTCCTGCGTGTCTATTGTTAGCACGCGGAGCCTGGAGGAGATTGAGGCAGACGGTAGGTGGTGTTGCAGTCCAAAGTTGGAACAAGCTTCGCTGACGGACAAACAGAACTGGCGCACACGATGGCACTCTTTGGACTTAACGACCCGATCCGAATGTTTATCGATCAGGATTCAGAGTAAGCCTGCGCTGATCCAGTAGGTAAAAGAAGCACAAAGGTTTGTGAGCCTATATCTAGTGTCCTAGGGAAACTCAAGCCGTGCGGGTTATTATTCAACAAAGCTCCTACAACAAAGATCAGGACATGTATCTTAGCATGGTCGCCAGAGCTGGGCATTAGGGACGCAAGGTTTGGAGACTGGAGAGTGAACTCGAAACAGAGCTGAATAATGCATAATATAGGCATCTCGACTTGGCCATAGAGTCCTTTCATGTTGTCCTCCGTTTACCTAGCGTAGTAAGCGATTTTATAGGTTCTTCATGCTGGAGTATTAGAATCGAAGCAGTGTTTGCGGCCTGCAAGTCCTCTGTATGGAGGTCAACATTGAAAGTCTATGTTACACAATCAAGTTCAAGGGTAAAACGCAAGCTCTTGGACACAATATAGGCAAGCCCGGTGCAGCCCAAGACCTGCAGCAGCTTAACATAGACCACGTTGTGCAGATGCTGCTTACGGGATATGAGGCTCTGAGGTTTTGACAACAGAAGCTTACAAACATCTTGATCGCCATAGGATACTCTTGGCAATTTTCTAATCATCTCACTTTGATGCCCGCCTAATGGTTTAATAAATGCACTCATCTAGAACTTTCTCATTTCCTGGTGAAGGATGCCTTGGTAAGGCAGAAACCCGTATACAGCACTATAGGACTACTCACACGTAATAAGACGAGGCTCTGTGTTGGGCATCTCTGGAAGCCAGCCAACCAACGGTAAAAGAAACCCGGTGCAGGACAACAAGGCCGGCCACCCGCATGAGAAAAGCATTAGGCAGGAGTGGCAGTGCCAGCTCGTCCCATCGCGAAGCGCGGGGTACATACATGAGTATAAGTTGATGTTGTCTGCACCAGTTCAAGCTTTGAGGACATAGAATTTAGTTGCTGCGTTAAATATCCATGACAACTTCTTTTGGCTTTTTCTTGGCAACAGTTTCTCTCTGAGTAGTTGCGTACTATTATTGCGTTCATACAAGCACCCAAAAGCGATGGCCAACGACTTCAACCTGGGCAACTACGAATGCCCTTCTCCCCCGCCAATACTGTGGCATGTAACCCATAGGCAGTCTCAGTCTAAGATAGATAAAGACAAAAAAGATGTCGTCGCTGCAGACAGCAGTCGCGGAATCTCGAACAAATCGGAGCTCAAGGAAGCCTTTGAGGAGCATATTAAGTGGGAGAACAGAGAGCCCACCTGTTTAGTATCCGTCTTCTGTGATATGGAACATACTTTCCAGTGGGCCAAACTGCGGAAGGACGTTTCTATCAGTTGGATCGATACAACAAAGCTGCCGACTGGCACATGCCTATTCGATGCTACGTTTCTGTCCAAGACCTTGAATGCTCCTCACCCATTCTCAAAGGACGAACTTCTTTTCCTGCATTGCATTCCAGGCGAGTCTATCACTGACCGGCAGACCTTGGAGGAGTTTGAAGAATCATGTACGTGCGGTGTCGCGACCAATCATACCTGGGACAAGATTCACTGACCTACAAACAGGGCTGGCAAAGAGGGTCGATGATCTGCTGAACTTCACACCACGGAAAGAGATAGTAGTTCCGATAAAGAGATCGAGAAGGAAGACCGCGCAGCGGAATGATGGGCATACTTCCCCCAAGGGGTGACTACGCTCAGTATAGAAAGGGCATCATGAAGGCCCGTGAGTCCAAGCCTGTGGCGAAAGATTTTCGTGGCCATGTTGCGGACCGCAAGTTGGACTCTCATATGGCGGCATTAGAAGGTGAATGAATGTACGTTGTAGCATTGATACCTTACCCGACGTTTGACTTCCGCCTCGATTTAGTAACGTGAGGCTAGAACGTCGGTGGTCCAAGTGAGGGGAAGGGCTTGATAATAGGTGTAATGGCCGAAGAAGCCAGACGTTGAGTTATGGCATGCATCACGAAGAGGCTTTACTGTGAGCGTAGTGCGATAGAGATGTCACTTTAGTGCATAGCTAAGGCGTCATCACGTGCTTTAGGAGAGTATGTGACCTGACGAGCGTCCAATTCTCCGTGAATATGAACATCAGAATCCAATTCTGATCTCAGTCTTGTCGGAGTCAAGTTCCAGCTTTATCTCTTCCTGAGTATTTGGCCTGGGAATACTATCTGAATTTGTATCTCAGCGATTCCTCGTTGCTATGATCTGTCAGTATCACCACCGTATAGCACATGTAAGAATATGTGATAAGAAGCCCCTGCTTCTTATTGCTTCCATAAATGACTTCCACTTTTTCTTGTGATATCAACACCCAACACCCACCTACTGGTTGATGAGCTTCATGGTGCTTCCAGTCATGCGCTTACCCTGTAATCCGCAGACATTCCGTTGGCAGATAACCCCGATACAAGACTTATACAAACTCCCACTAGCATCGCAAGCCGCAACTCCACTAAACGATGCACTCAATCCACAATTTTCACACTTCACCTTCAAACCTACAATTGACCATGATATGAGAGTATCCCGCTGATTATAGTTGACTGGGCACCCAGCTGAATGTGGTGGGAATGGAAGTGGGAGCCGGGCTGATATGGACTCCTCTCTGGGCTCTATGTTACGGACTCGGCGTGCTCCTCTTGAGCATCACAACCATTGTCCTATATAGACTGCTTCTTCACCCGCTGGCACGAATCCCAGGCCCCAGACTCGCCGCTGTCTCAAACATCTGGCACGCGTATCACGCCCGCAATGGACACATGTTCGACCTGGGACGGAGGCTGCATCGGGAGTATGGCGACGTGGTGCGGGTTGGGCCCAATGAGCTCTGGTTCAACAGTACAGAGGCCTTCGACAAGATATATAGTTCGTGGAAACGGTGGCCATTTGCTTGACGTACTGCGGCTGACAAGAAAAAAAAAGGTAGCACAAAGGGCTTTGAGAAGACTGATTTCTACTGTACGTTGGATCCAGTCAAAGCATCATGGTGGTTGACTCGCTTACTGACTGATCGATGAATGGCTGCAGTGGCAACCAGCCTCAACTGGCCAAAGATAGATGCCTTCTTGCGGCCTCATTTCGCCGACGGCCTGGATCTCCTCTCTGAGCGAGACATGAAGCGTTACCGTCTCCAGAGGCGACTCATTGGACGAGTCTACCAGACGGCCAACGTGGTCAAGTTCGAGGCTGCAGTCGACGATGTTATCAAGCAGGTCATTGCACGACTGGAGGCCCTGAATGGTGCAGAAATCGACCTCAAAGAATGGATGCACATCATCGCCGTCGAGTGCCTGGGAGCGTCCGTCCTCTCATGGTCTCCGGGATTGCTCAAGGCGGGAACAGACTGGGGCTCCAGCGCGCATAGCTACCTTGGCTGGAGAAGGAAGAGCGTCATGGGACTCTTCCCGACCTTGACCAAGTTGACGCTGCGATCGAATTTATTTGAGTGGATCTTCAGGGACCTCTGGAACCTAAAGTATGTTGCTCCGCCTGGATTTCGAACATTCTTTCCGGTCAGTTGCATTCCCATCGCATACCATACCCCTGAGTCGCTGTAGGTTCTGTTGCTCATCTGGACAATAGGACGTTGCGAAGCGCATCTCTCGAAGGATCAAGTCTGCCCTGAAGCCAAACGCCCCCAAAGACAGTCGGGCAGATCTACTGGCGGACCTGATCCAGCTTCACAAGGACAAGCCTGACTTCACAGAGAACTATCTCAGGAAAATGGCCATGACCAACTTTGGCGCAGGGCATGAGACCATGGCATCAACTCTGACATCCATCTTCACCATGGTCGGCACCCACGACGAGGTGCAGAGGAGAGTGAGACGAGAGATTCGGAGCGCCACAGATGCCTCCTCATATGCAGGTACACTTCAACTGCAATATATGCGTGCGGCGGCAAGAGAAGCGATGCGCCTCCATCCGGTCCTCAGCATGTCGCTTCCTCGTCGGGTCCCTGACGCGGGCGCACAAATTCACGGCCACTTCATCCCGGGAGGCACGACAGTTGGGTGCAACCCCGTGGCGTTGCATCGAAACGCAGACATCGTGACGGGACCCGATCCAGACGCCTACGACCCGGATCGCTGGCTCGGTGGCGAGTCTTCGGATACGCGCCTCATGGAGCGATACAGCCTCAACTGGGGCGGCGGACCAAGGACTTGTCCGGGGAAGAACTTGGCCGAGATGGTCGTTTACAAAGTCGTATCAGCCCTATTCGAGCGGTTCGATGTGGAGGTGACTGTACCGCAGAAAGTTGGGCAACCGTCCTATTTCCTGTCAATGATCACGGGGGTCAAGGCCCGGTTCTTGTCTGTCGATCCACAGGCGGCGGGGAAAGGCGGCATCTAGTGAGAGCTCAATGATACATACATACTAGTAGTCCAGCATGTGTTGATGATGGAAAGGTGTGAAGTGCAAGTGGGAGCGACCTGTAGCGTTGCGTCTCCGTCGATGTACATGGTTTGGCCTAGCAGAGGACGTTGATACCAGGTTGATCTGCTAGGTATGTACAAGTAAGGCTGCAGTTATCTCTTGGCATCGAACTGGAAGCCGGGGCAGGTTATCGGCTTCTCGTGGTAGAACCCACCGAGAATGCAGCGGAAAAGGGAGTGCAAGACGTCAGAATGCAGCATCTCGACCTGTAAGGATGGCACACCTCAGAATGAAAACCCGCTTCAGCAGAGCTGGGCTGCTGCTCTGCTCCTGATGATTAGTCGTGGCCCAGACATGCATGCCGCCAATACCCACTCGTATGCCAAAGAGAAAGGAGGGCGTCCATTGTCGAAACTTTGGTGGCTATCGGTCGTTTCAACAAGTTGCATTGATACGCCATCATTTTACATTCTCCGGACCAATTTCATGCTGCTTTTCTGCGTTGATGCTAGTAATGTATCTGCTTGGGCGCTAATGTCGTGAGGGAGTGGTCCCGTTGCAACTCCATCACATTTGACAAGAGGCTCACCTCCAAATGCCAAGGAGTCGGTGGTGGAGCTGGCGAGGTTTGCTAACGGAGATGGCAACCAACAGGGAAAAGCGTGAATTGAGTGAGTTGAAGCCTCGTGTAGAGTACGGAGCAGGATTCAAACGAACCTGATGGCGACTTGTTGGTCGACTTGAGATCCAGACAAGCAGATAATAGAAAGCCGGTGACAGGGTGGCTTCAGCCACAATCAAACTTTTCCCCTCGCCATGGCCTCTTTGAATTGCGAAAGGGTGTGTGCTCGCCTTTCCAGCCTCTGTCAATGGCCAGATCTCGACAATGGGGCGAAAATCGAATGTTCGGCGAAGCGCCATCTCCGATGGCTCGCCTCGCTCTTCGGGGACGTCTCGTGGAAAAAAGAGACGGCGTTGGCGTAGAATCATCCAGCAGCTCTGGACCGGACTGTTTCCCATCCAAGCCAAGGATGCGCCATCCCCGCTTCCTCGTGCCCCCCGGACATGTCTAGAAATGTTATCGAACCCTTCCATTCGTGGCGTTATTAGAGGATAACAAATGGCCGAGAGACTTGGCCGGAAGCAGCTGAGCAACCTGGTCAGCCTCCCCCTTCATCAACCCACCCAGATAACCAGTCCATTCTGCAATGGCCTGGAGCGGAAAGGCGTGCGCGGGCTGATATTATTCTTACCTACGAAGTACTGGGAATGGGTGCTTCGTAATACCTCGTCGTGCGTATTCCGAGGGGGATGGATGATGGCTAATGAGCAGTACGTATTGCCACAGATCAAGGCGGATTCCGCCAAGTGATAAAGCATTCGTCCGGGACCAATGAGCAGCGATGCAATTCATGCCCAAAGTCTTCCATACTCTTGATAAGGCAGGACGGCGATGCGCCCACCAGGGTGGAATATCTGACGATGCTTGGCCTTCACGACGAAAAGAGATGGCCTTTGCTTAGTTAGGTGGAAGAACACGGCTGATGGTGTCCCAAAAGGTCGCCCTTGTCACCTTGTCGTTCATCCCAGCCGCGGAATCGATTCCTCGTGGAGCAAAATCCAACAGTTGATCCATCGTAAGCCGTCCTTGGCCGTGGGTTGACACGCTAGCCGGATAGCCTTTCACCTCTGCCTCTGGAGAAGGAGTTTGCGAACGCTCACCGGTGACAATCTCGTGAAGTCATCATCGTGGCTGATTGCTCAAACAAACACGAGCTCTGGCCCGTCTGGGGTAATCTGGAATTCCTGACCGGCGCATCGACGTCAAAATCAAGGGACTGGACGAAGCTCGGCCTCTCCCCAGATTTTCCCCAATATCTTGACTAACAGATTGCTCTTCACCCCATCGCGACGTTGAATCCGAGCGTGCGCATTACGAGATGTTTTTGAAGGCAGTGGCAATTGGCCCACTCAACCCCGTATGATTCTGAGATGGACATGTGCAACGAAGATGCCAAAGGGGCGGAGGGACTGTCACCACTAGACGCCGGTGGGTCTTGGACAGCCGATAGGGTTGCATCCATCGGTTGGGAGAGGCCCAAGTCGCGCGTCCCTCATGGCATTGATGAAGTTGAAGCCGCGGTAGAGGCGATCGCGATGAGGAGCGATCCTGTACGTCAAGGCGGAACGAAGGACAAGCAATCGCAGAATCGCCTTGGCGAAGGACTTTTGCGCAAGCCACATGGACATGGCTTCCCGCCGTCCAGCGTTAGCAGAGCTTGGCCAGCCGCCATGCAGAGGGACAAGTCTGCCGACCACACCGTTGCCCTAGCCTGACCACTCCGAGAGGCATGGATGGGATCACCAGGATATGGTTCCCTCATCGGGCTGCACTCCGTGCACGCCACCCGCACTTTGGGCTTGGGCCAACGGCACATGCCTGTCGAGGCGTTCCAGGAACGAAAGCGCGCAGCCCGGCATCAAACGTTGCTTCGGATCCTATCTGCTTCGTCGACTGACTCTTGCTGGCTGCGCTCTTGCACAGGCCCGAATTGCGTGCTTTCGGCGGCTACCGGGGTCCAGACCAACGGGACCCCTGGAATGCTGATACGGCTGCTAGCAGTACGGATATTCATGACGATTAAGGCCGTGTCGCTCATCAGTGTCCATGTAATACTAGCTCGCCTCAAGGTCGCTGTGCGTATTACTATGGAGCAGCAATTGCTAACGAAGTAACCTTGAGCATTTGAGCTTTACGCTTGAAATTAGAGAGCGACGGGGGGGGGGGGGGGCTCTGGTATCTGTGGAGGTCGCATGTCTCCCCTGCAAGCCGCAAGCTTAAAGGAGATAACGGCGATGCCATTGGATGCCGCCATGCCGCAGAGAGGGTCGAAGGGATTCAAGGGGACTTTTGCAGAGTGGCGCCCGTGCGTGGGTTGGACCGAGAGGGACGCTCACCATGCCTGGACCAGCCTAGGGTGACATGCCCTCCTTGCTGACGGTGGATGCTTGGTGGTCTTTGCTGCCATCGCCGGACCCGGCCGAGAGAGAGGAGAGAAGAAGCATAACAAGCTTAAGGTTGTGGTTACACGGAGAATATCGAACGTCGAACATCGTGTGGAATGCAACCTCTGGCTGGCGAGGCAAACAGGGCGGCCGCGCGCAGTCGATCTGGTGTCTTGCCTGCGTTTGTGTCAGCGATGATGCAGTCGTCAGGCAACGGATTGTTTGATCTTGGCGACGCAGACCAGCAAACCAGATGGCGATACACCGGCTTGGCCAATATCTGTGTCATCGCTTAGACGCCAAGCAGGCTATCTTTTGTCGCCCCGCCGCCATCACAAGGCTTGTCGCGTGCTTCCGAGCGTGGACGAAGACTTCGATGGTATCGTCCATATTACTAGCAGCCGCTGCTAGGCTTGTGCGCCAGCTCGCCGGATCGTTTCGGCGTCCGGCGAGGGAGCCGTGCTGGGCAGCTCATGCGACTCCCACTGCGTTGAGTGCAGCTGTGAAGCACGTAGGATAGCGGGTTGGCCGTAGTCTGAGGCGTAGCACCGCGATCCAGGCCCTCGGTGAGCATGATGCAATTTCCAGCGATGCGCCAAAGTGCCGACGGCGAAGCATGTGAGCCCGTCTAAAGTAACCGAGGAGGAGGGACAGGCAAACAGGTTACTAACAGGCAAGCCCTTGTTGGATGGCAACAGAGATGGTGGTGCAGGCATTGTAGTATGTACGGCTATCGCTGCATCGTGATTGTGAGTGTGGAGGGGAAGAGGACGATCCATGGTATGGAGAGGTGTTCTATGGGAGGTCCATTTCCTAGCAATCAGTACCTAGGAAGGTACGAGCCTGGCCACCTGCCGAGAGGCTTCCATCAATCGCTCAGTGGTGATGTCCCCCAGCTGGCAGGCGGTCAGAGCACTGAAGATTAGCGGCCAGGAGCCTCGTGCAGCCTCTCTCTCTCTCCCCCCCCATCCCACGCCTCGTCTCCTCCTTGCTATCAATCTGGCGCCTCGCCACCTCCACTCTGGAACCATCTCTTGCGTGCTGGCCCCGGCACTGGTCCGGGATCTTTTGTCTAGTTGCCACCGCCTTGCCCTGAAGCAGTATCGCGCTCCGGCGGCTGCTTGTCTTGGCCCGAGGCGCCTGGTGGTGTGCCTGTCGGGCTGCTCTAGCACCAAACGGGCAGCAGAGCCAGAAACCTCGCCCTTCGCCTCCACGCGAGAGACTTGCAGCGCCGTCTGGCACCAACACTCGCAGCGATACGGGACGAACAAGGACAAGGCCGAGACAGCAGCACATGGTTGTCCGTGATTTGGGTTGCGCGGGCTTGGGGGAGGGGGTCCTGGGGGTACCTTTTCCGCAGCCGGCTAATCGAAATCCCCCGTTTTGACTCAGACGCTTCCCTCCATCGTCATACCAAGGACATGTATATAAGTCGACCTCTCGGCCGCATACAGAAGGCTTCTTTCTTTTCCTCCTCCTTGTGCTGCGAAGCCCATCCCATTCCTGCCCACTCCATTCTGCTGGGTCGTCAACTCGAGCTCTTCTCAGAAGCTCAGAGCATCAGTCCACCATGAGCAACGCTGCCAACCTCGACGTGGACGTCATTGCCGAGGCGGACCACCGCGCCGCCGGCTTTGACGAGAAGCCCACGACCGCCGTCGACGTCCGAAGCGACGAGGACTACGATGACTTCCCTACCGAGGAGGAGCTGCGCACCCTGCGCCGTGTCTCGGGAAAGATCAAGTGGGCCATGTACACCATTGCCTTTGTTGAGCTTTGCGAGCGTTTCTCATACTACGGCTCCTCCGTCCTCTACACAAACTTTGTGAACCGGCCTCTGCCGCCTGGCTCGACCACCGGCTCCGACCCCGATGGCGGCCACCCCGGTGCCCTGGGAATGGGCCCCAAGGCTGCCCAGGGCATCAGCTTGTTCAACCAGTTCTTCGCCTACATCATGCCTCTCGTCGGGTAAGCTCGCAGTCTTCTGCCCTCTTTGTGTTGTAGCTTGTTGGAGCACTCGGTTGCTGACACACACTGCCAACAGTGCCTGGATTGCCGATGCCCGCATGGGACGTTTCTGGACTCTGCATCTGGCCATTGGTATCTCCACCATTGCCCACGTCATCCTGGTTGCCGCTTCCGCTCCCGATGTCATCGTCAAGAAGGACAGCGCCTTTGCCGCCTTCATCATCGGCCTCATCTGCCTCTGCGTTGGCACTGGCTTCTTCAAGGCCAACGTCTCTCCCCTGCTGGCCGACCAGAACGAGGACAGGCGCATGCGCGTCGAGACCCTGCCCTCTGGCGAGCGTGTCATTGTCGACCCTGCCGTGACCAACACCCGCATCTTCCTCTACTTCTACTTTGCCATCAACATTGGATCTCTCACCGGTCAGATTGGCATGGTCTACGTCGAGAAGTATGTTGGCTTCTGGCTGGCCTTCCTCATCCCCACCGGCATGTTCCTGACTGCTCCCTTTGTTTTGTGGAGCCAGAAGAAGAACTACCGCCTGCAGCCTCCCACCGGCTCTCTGCTCCAGAAGTTCCTGCAGATGTTCTTCTATGCTCGCAAGCGCTCAAAGGGCTTCTTCACCATCGACTGGGACACTGTTCGCCCCTCTCGCATTGCCATGGATGCCCGCCCCAAGTGGATGACCTACGACGACGCCTGGGTTGACGAAGTCCGCCGTGGTCTGATGGCCTGCAAGGTCTTCCTCTTCCTGCCCGTCTTCTTCCTGTCCTACAACCAGATGACTGGTAACCTGACCATCCAGGCTGGTACCATGGAGCTCCACGGTGTTCCCAACGACATCATTCAGAACCTGAACCCCATCTCCATTGTCATCATGATCCCCTTGATTGACCACCTGCTCTACCCCGGTCTCCGCAGACTCGGCATTGCCTTCACCCCTATTAAGCGTATGACGACGGGTTTCTTCATTGCCGCGCTCTCCATGGTCGCCTCTGCCGTCATGCAGCACTACATCTACAAGAAGAGCCCCTGCGGCGACCACGCCAACGGCACCATCATTGTCGACGGCGAGGAGGAGCTCTGCCCCCCTGCCCCCATCAACGTGTGGGCTCAGTGCCTGCCTTACATCCTCATTGGTTTCGCCGAAATCTTTGCCAACGTCACCTCGTACGAGTATGCTTACTCCAAGGCTCCCGAGAACATGAAGTCTCTCGTCATGAGTGTCAACCTGTTCATGAGCGCCATCTCCGCTGCCATTGGCGAGGCCTTTACTCCTCTGTCCGATGACCCTCTCCTGGTCTGGAACTACACCACCGTCGCCTGCATCTCCTTTGTCGGCGGTGCTCTCTTCTGGTTCTGCTTCCGCCACCTCGACTCCGACGAGGACAAGTGGAACATGCTCAAGAAGTCCGAGTTCATTGGCCAGAACCAGCCGGGTCTGGGCAAGGAGGCCGACGCGGAGCCTTGATCAGCTCTTTCTTTTCTTCTCATGTATGGCTGGTGACGCTTTGAAGCGGGGATGGATGGGATATGATACCAACATTATGTATAGCAGTATGAATTATTTAATGACTATTACAACAAATGCCTCGAATTCACTTTTGGTGCAATGTCATGAGGACGAGTATGTATGAACGAAAGGAGCCCGAGAAGAGAAAATGAATGGTGGAGGACTTACTGGTTTAGGCATGAGAGTCCCATTGTCAGAATCCGGGGATGACTATGCCGAAGCCGGATGCGGAGACGCGACGAGTTTGCGCCGGGATTTCGGCCCATGATCCCGACGAATTATCGGGGCAAGGTATGAAGAGAACCCTGGTTCGTTGGTTGTTGGACGCTGAAGGGCGCAGATCTCACCGTTTCTTCCGTTCTATAAGTGCTTACAGTATGCCCTTTCGGAACACAGCTTTTAACAATGTTCGCTTGACTTGTTCGAGAGAGCCTACTTACGAGTCGTCGAAACCAGGCTTCGTGGGTCAAGCCTAGAGTGGGAAGAAAGCGTTGGACGGAGTCTGGAATCAAATACTGGACAGTATATGCTGGACAACGTACAAGCACCAGCCTTTTTTTACACTTCCGATAACAAGAGAGTCTTCAGTGTCTGCGAAACAGCGTTGCTTAGCACGATACATGTACGGAGGACAGCATGGATTCACAAAACGAGACGATATCGCGAGTTGCCATCGACACGACTGAACCTCTGGCGCAACAGCATTACTCCAGTGAAAAGCAAACTCAAGGTCGAGAGCATGGCCTCTATGAAGAACCCAGAGTTGCCCTCCCCGCGACCATCAACGCCGCCTACGACTGGACCGGTCCCGACGACCCAGACAACCCCCGCAACTTCTCAGCCTCGCTCCGCATCTTCAGCACCATCGCCATCACCATGCTCGCCATGATCGGAACAGTCGCCGGATCCATGTACGCTCCCGCTCAAGACGCCGTCGCCTCGGCCTTCCACTGCAGCCGCATCGTCGCCGTGCTGCCTCTTTCGCTGTACAACCTCGGTCTTGCCTTTGGGCCCATGGTTGGCGCGCCTCTCTCGGAGACGTACGGCCGCAAGTCCGTCTTCCTGATATCGACGCCGATATTCGTGCTGTTCATGCTCGGATCGGGCTTCAGCCGCTCGGTAGCCGGATTGACGGTCTGTCGGTTCTTCGCAGGCGTCTTTGCTTCGCCGCTGATCAACAACGCGCCCGCGACGCTGCTCGACTTCACGCCGCCGCGATACAGGGGCGTGAGTTTGGGAGGATACTACGCCGTGCCGTCGTTTGGAGCTGCCTTGGGGCCTCTGATAGGCGGGTTCGTCCTGCTCGTCAAGCCATGGCAGTGGACGCAGTGGATCTCCATCTTCATCACGGTGGCCTTCTACATCCCCGTGTGCTTCACGCGCGAGACGTACAAAAAGGTCATTCTCAAACGCCGAGCCGCGCGTCTGGGCCTACGAGACTCTGCGTCACAGCGAACGTCTCCAGGGCGGGCGTTTCGGTACTTCTTCACTACGCTGATCCAGCGGCCGCTGCACATGCTGTTCACGGAGCCGATTGTCACCCTCGTGAGCGTGTACAATGGGTTCTTGTTTGGGCTTTTGTACACGTTTGTGGTGTCTGTGCCCTGGATCTTCAGACATTACTACGGATGGTCGGTGGAGAGCGAGCCGCTGTCGTATCTGGGGCTGATGTGCGGCACGGCAGCGGCGGCGGCGCCCCTGATTGTGATTGATCTGCGGTATTACCAGCGGCGGCTGACGGAGTGGCAGATGAGCCACGACGACGAGGACGAGCCTCTGCCTTCGGAGAACCGCCTCATGTCTGCTCTGATAGGCAGCGTCATGCTGCCGATATGCCTGTTCGTGGTGGGCTGGACGGTGCACTTCCGCGTGCACTGGATGGTGCCCATCGTCTTCCAGGGCCTCGTCATGCTGTCCTCGCTGCTGGTGTACGCGGGGGCGAACCTCTTCATGCTGGACGCGTACGGGCCGCTGTACGGGGCGTCGGCGTCGGGGGCGATGATGTTTAGTCGGTATTTGCTCTCGGCGGCGTTCCCGCTGTTTGCGCTGAGGATGTACGAGGCGCTGGGGGCGGGATGGGCGACGAGCGTGCTGGGGTTTGTGACGTTGGTCATGGCGCCGATTCCGTGGTTCTTTAGGGCGTTTGGGGAGAGGTTGAGGGGGAGGAGTAAGTATGAGATGAGTACTTAGGGTGTGTGTGTGTGTGATGATGATGATGGTTATGTGATAATATGACTGGCGTTGCGGGTTTTTCGCGTATGATGTCTGTTTGATGAAGATTGTGTATAAGACGAGTTTGTTGAGATGGCGATGTTCGAGACCTGGACATGGCGATGTAAGATAGAGGGATTGGTAACGCAACTCACCGAAATAGAGTCTGACAGGGTGGATTATTGTAGATCGCGAGATGACTCGGATCGAAACTCATGTCAAACTCTTGCAACGTCTCTCCCTTGCCTCCCTTGGGTATCAAACGACCCTCCCGCTCCACCACCACCGTCCACCGAGCCAGGGCATAAAATAAAGCCAAGTCTTTAATCGTCACATATCAGATCGACCTCCCTACCAACGGGAGAACCAGCATCAACCACGGGGAGTATTATTACAACAGAATGCGTAATTCGAGAGAGGCTGAGCATAGACGCCAAGAGATAAGCAAAATAAGGGAAGACATGATGAACCAGGCATAAGTTCTTCTCGTTTGAAGTGCGAACCGCACTAGGCCCGAAGATTGCTAATGCAGATCGGGCATATCGAAATTATAGTTGCCAAGAGTGGCTCCGTATCAGATCTATATAGAACTTTTCCTTTATCCTTCTATTTTTGGGTGAAACGGGAGGCATCGTAGGTTTTTGTTTTCTCTCTCTCGGAGGTGTTTCGAGACGGGCTGCGTTTCGAGCAAGTGCCGGTGTTGAAGATTAGCATATGCCGTAGAGGGTGGACGATCGATCTCGTGCGACACTGCATTGGACTAAAAATATCAGTGGTGGAGGGTTTTTCAGCTAGAATTTCAGTTGCGGATTCTCAATGGTCATGTTTGATGGTGTTTCGATGAGATGGAGTAGGCGACGCAGGGAGGCAGTGCATTTCTTGTTGATCTGTCTTTCGTTACACATCTTGCAACAGTTGAGAGAGTCAAACTTGCCAAGAAGAAAAAAAAAAAAAAGGCACGAAAGGAAGAAAAAAAGGAAACATCCTGACTCAAGATCCTTGATTGCAAGTTGCGATTGGCAAGCTCTGCCTTCGTGGCTCTTCTGCCGCCAAGAGGGCCAGCCACATTGTCTCAGTTGGTTGTATTGCATCCATGCTCTCTTGACGCCTCAGCGCAAAAAAGCCTGACGCATCTTGGCGTCACTGTCACCAGTCATGTCATGAGTTTGTTGGGCTCTTGTTTGCTTGGGTTCCTCTTCTCTCTTTTCGATTCGCCTTCGCGTGTTCGAGTCTCATTAAAAGCTCCGAGCTTGAAGTGCCGGGGTCCCGGTTCTGCCATGCAGCCCAACGGAAGGTCCGGGTTTTTATCGTCGAACTCCCGGAACAGCGGGCATGTGTAATAAAGATACGTATGTATATGCATGCCGGTCAGTGACTCGACGACAACCTGATTCAGTTTTCCTCAGTGACAGGTAGGGGTATCATGAGGGCGTAAACATAAGGTAACTTGCTGTCCGGTTTGCAATTGCCGTTGGTATACGGTATGCTTCGAGGGAAGAGCGCAAAAGCTGCAGGTTGCCGCTGAATATGTGCTTGTACAACGGTAGCAATGACCGGGATCAAGCATCCGATGATTGCATGCTGTAGCTAGACCAGGGCTATACGGGACTACCAGAACACCACCCTGGTCAGCTCTCTACCGTTCTTCGGGAGCTTCTTCTGAGGCATAATTGACCTAAAATGCGTCGTAATCATGCAGCTGTCATGTTGTTGCTTCGATGGGTGCCCTTTTTGTTCCCATGTAAGAGACAACTCAACTTTTGAGACTCCATGAGAAGCATAAAAATAAGAAAATGGAGATACGGAGTCGCGATCGACAATTCTGCGTTTCAAGGGTTTTCCTTTTGGCTCATGGATGTCGAGTCGTTGGATCCCGTGGGCGATGCTTGTCTTGATAACATGTGAAGCCCTTGGCGCATATGCCGGTATTATGGGGACCCCCCCTTCGTTCGTACAGGTAGAATTAGCCCAGACTTTACACCTGTCAATCAAAAAGCCTCACCGTAGGAGGTTCTGACGGGCAAAGCAGAAGTCTGATCCAAGGCACGTTTTTCAGCCTGATGCCCATACATACTTGTACGGGAGTGTGCAAACCATGTCATTCGACTGCTCCATCCTCCGTACCAAACGTTGGAAATCCCTGCCAGGGCCACGACAGGGTGGCAAAGGGGGGGGGGGGGGGGGGGGGGGGAAAACCTTTTTTAAACCGGCCCCGTTTTTGGGGCCCAAAAAGTGCCCCTTTAACCCGGGGGAAAAAAAAAGGGGTCCCCCTTTTTTTGGCTTGGAAAAAAAAAAAAACCCCGGGAAAATTTTTTTTCCCCCGGGGGGGGGGGGCCCCCGAAAAAAATTTTTAAAAATAAAAAACCCCCCCGGGTGGCCGGCCAAAAAGGGGGGGGGGTTTTTAAGGGGGGGCCTGGGGCCCGTTTTTTTCCGGGGGGGGGGGGGGGGGGGGGGGGGGATTTTTTTTTTTTTTAAAAAAAAAAAAATTTTTTTTTTTTTTTCTCCCAAAAACCCCCCCCCCGGGAAAAAAAAAAAAATTTTTTTTTTTGGGGAAAAAAAAAAAAAAAAAAAATTTNNTTTTTTTTTCGGGGGGGGGGGGGGGGACTCTTTTTTGGCTGTGGTTTCTTTCTTCTTAGTGTCTTATTCCTTTGGTTGGGTGTGTATATCTAATTCTGTCTTATCCGTAAATATTAGACCCCGCAAGCGCACTATACAACATATTAACTAAAACTATATGTTTTATATTGTTAACGTGCGATCCGACCACTATGTCTCCGAGGTTGGTGCTTGAGTTTCTGAAAGCGCAGGCATAGTTTCTATGTACCTTCTAATAATAAGCTATATCTTTTCTCTATTCAGAATAACTCAATAACTAGATCATTTATGAACTGATTGTTTTCTCGTCCTGTTGATATGCTTTTTAATGTATTCCCTCACTTCTGGGAATATAGCGCTTTTTTCTAGTTCTGATGACCTCTTGATTACTTATAGTATGTGGTAAGGCACTCCCCTTATTATGAGAGCCTTTGCAACGTATGCAATTTTTTTAAATAAACATATTGTACCATATTAGATTTTACCTTTAATATCACTTACTTTTCTCTTCACTTTTCTGTATCTGACCGATCTTTTGCTTGCTGATTTGTATACATACAATGTAACATCACGCTACTACTGATTTTTTTTTATACGTTTATCTTACTCCATTTTCTATCCTTCCTGTGTTTCGCATACAGTTGATTTTATGATTTATTTTTCAATCGTTATCTCATTTATCTCATAGTTTTAATAAAACAAATTATTTTATAATCTTTATTATATTCCCATCTCTATTTTAACTCTATTGTTCTTGTATATTTCATTATTGTGACACTTTATATTTCAATCTAGTTGTAATTTTTGATGCGTAGCGAGATTGGACTAGTTATATCTATGTCGTAATTTGATAAAGTATGTCATTGCTAATATGTGTTAATATCGACTAATGACACCGTGCATTGTTGACTCTACTACTACTAATACAATTACTGGTCCCGCCAGACTTGATGCCTGGTATCTAGATTGTTTCGACTCACTAATATATG
>NW_006711152.1:1584115-1665024 GCF_000167675.1 Trichoderma reesei QM6a | reverse complement strand
GGGGGGGGGGGGGGGGGGGGAGTATTACGGTTGTTCGATATGGACGAGGCATCGTATGTTGATACTGCTGCAGAGACGCCCTCGGGCGGAATAACCGACGTAGCTTTTGTTCTGGAGACCTGACAAAACGCATCGAACTCATCGAATGGGAGACACCTATTTTCTTAGCCATGAGACGGATGGACCTTGATTGCGACGTCTGAGCTTTTGCTGCAACTCTCTTGAGTCAGACCCTCTGTGCGCAGCACATCTCCATTCGCCATCTGCCCGTTCTTTGCTTGTCCCTTCGAAGGGGGCCACCGGATGTCAGGGAGCTGCCGGGGGGGTAAGAGAGAGGGCAAGGGTCTTGAATTTCGTCAAAGTGGCCCAAGAGCAAACAGACCCCGGGGTGGAGAGAGATTGTGCGCAGCAGGAGTAGTACTTAGATATGAAAGGTCCTCGAACGGTGGCCGAGGGCTTGTTCGAAGGAAGTGTCTAAACAGAACAAAAAAACAAAAGTCTTTTCTTCCAATTTCCATTCTAGACATTCCTTTGATGAGCTCTCGTTTGATACTGCTCTGAGACTTTTTTGTTTGACTTATACTTGCCGCTTTAGCTGGGCTCTCTCACAGCACATACCCGTCCAAGGAAACAGTTTTGCTTTTCGATACCCCCTGATAGAATCGACCACAACTACAAGAAAAAGATGACGAGACCATTTGGTCCTATGGACGACAGCGATGTTGAAAGGGGACACCTCGTATCCAGCCACACGCGAACCTTCTCTGGCGATGTCACTCGCACAAACACTCCCGTCCCAGATGACGAGCGGTCCGCCCGCCACGACAAAGAGATGAAAGCGGCATTCCCTCATGCCGTCGACATAAACGACCCGAACCGACCAAAGCTTCCTATCCGACAGAGGCTTCAGCACTTCACATGGGCGTGGTACACTCTGCCCATGAGCACGGGGGGTCTCTCCCTGCTCATCTACGCACAGCCATACCAGTTCGCGGGCGAAAGGGTGATTGGCTTAGTCGTATACATTATCAACCTCATCATCTTTTCCTTGGTGACAATGGCCATGATGGCTCGCTTCTTCCTACACGCCGGAGAGTTTGTCCGGTCCATCACTCATCCCCGTGAAGGCTTCTTCGTCCCCACATTCTTCCTGTCTCTGGCCACCATCATCACGAGCACGCAGCGTTATGCCATACCGGACGACCATCCGATACTGGAACCTGCCGTCAAGATTGCATTCTGGGTGTACGTCGCCCTGACGGCGGTTCTAGCCCTGGGCCAGTACAGCTACGTCTTTGCGGCCCATAACCTCAGCCTCAAGACCTTCATGCCAACCTTGATTCTGCCCATCTTCCCCATCATGCTTTCAGGAACCATTGCATCCGTCATCGCGGGCACGCAGCCCGAGTTCGATGCGATGCCCATCCTAGTCGCCGGCCTCACCTGCCAGGGCCTCGGCATGTCTGTGGCCATCCTCATGTACGCCCACATGATTGGGCGCCTGCTCCAGTTCGGCCTGCCCAACCGGGAGCATCGACCCGGTCTCTTCATGTGCGTCGGTCCGCCGGCATTTACCGCCTTGGCCCTGGTCGGCATGGCCAACGGCGTGCCTGAGGGCATCAGCGAGCTGGGCATCGACAAGAGCGTCATCCAGGTCGTGGCTATCCTCGTCGCCGTGTTCCTGTGGGCGCTGAGCTTCTGGTGGTTTGGCATTGCCGTCATTGCTGTTGTCTCGTCGCCGCCAAAGTATTTCCATCTGGGCTGGTGGGCCATGGTGTTTCCCAACACGGGCTTTACGCTGGCGACGATTTCCATTGCCAAGGAGTTGCTTAGTCCTAGTCTGCAGTGGGTTACTATTGGTATGAGCTGCTGCATCTTTACCATCTTCATCTTTGTCTTTGTGAACCATGTTCGTGCTGTGATCATCCAGGACATCATGTATCCGGGACGAGATGAGAATGTGGAGGATCACTGAGTTGTTGCTCTTGTTGTTGGGGGAGGGGGAGGTGAGATGTGTGCGTGCGAGGAGGGATGGAGCAAGATAGATGGAGGGTTCTCGTTTCGTTGTTTCTTTTCATGGTTTGCTTCTTGGCTTCTTGGGTGCGACTCTTTGCATGTTCTTCCTGTCTGTCTTTTGTGGTTTAGATTGGTTCTTGGGACTTGTTGAATGTACGTTATGCCTGTAATTCTGGATGCTGCCTGGGCTGATGGGTATATGGCATTGTACGATGCATGGCTATTTTCATTTGAATGCATAATAGAAGCATGACGAGCTGGTCTTATTTATACATGAACGGATTCCAGTTCGTATTCTGCCTACAAATCCTTGTGAAAGCAGCTCCGCGACAATTACCGGAACAGGCAATCGGCATCGGCATTGGTCTCGGCGTAGCTCCGGCGCCTCCGTCGAGCGGTTCCGGCACGACCAATCCTCATTGTCCCAGCTTGCAAGGGAGAGCCGTAGTCGCTTTCACTGAGTAAACAGACCTAGCATCTATATCCAGCTCATTATAGAGTCCATGTGTCTACAATCCTTGACACTGGCCGCTGTTGAAAATTTGCTTGCTTTATGTACACCGATAGGGTTCGCTCAAACATATCAAATCGGCCGCGTGGCCTAATGGCTAAGGCGCTAGATTTCGGTTCTCAACACCTTCTCTAGAGATTCCAGGTTCGACTCCTGGCGTGGTCGCTTCATTTTTTGCCCTTTTTGTTTTTGCTCCGCTTATGATTTACACGAATGCTCACAATTTTCTTTTACACTGGCCAGAAACAAAGAGATGAAGAATTAATGATTGTGTGTGTGTGTGTGCTTCTTTGAGATGGAGGCCATGATAACGCCCTCCCCCCTCTATTCGGAGCAGTTGAAATTTGGACTATCAATTTCCCACCCACCAGCTCCGTTCGGCGCAAACCTGAAATAGCAACGAATATTGTCAACATCCGCCGTCCACATCTCATCTCTATGCCTGTCCAAGTGCTCAAAGATAGACTCGCACATGACCTTTGTGCGCGTCGTGGCCCACCAAACCTCCCTGGAAAGAAGCCGCCAAGCAGTGGCGTAGAAGCAGAGCATAATGACCAGAGCCTGCGTCTGGTTCTGCGAAACCTCCTCCTCAAACTCCCTGGACGCTTTCGCAGGCCAAAAGAGAGTGTAGACCTCTATCTGCGGCAGCAAAGGCTTGATGACCCGGCCCTTTGAAACGGCATCCATGGTTCGGAGAAGCGGTGTAAGTCGGTCACAGGCGTTGAAGTCTCCAGAATCAAAGCAGCAGCCGTCGACGGCGGTGAGAGGAACCGTTCGGGCGCTGAAGAAGAAGTCGTCAAAGACAAACGTCTCGCCTAGCGTCGCTTCGAAGCGCCGGAACTCGTCGATGCTGTCGTAGGACATGGGCGCTTTGAAGATGCCGGTTGTGTATCTCTTGTCCTCCTTCATGGCCTTCATGACCGTCTTGAGGCCGGCGGCGAATTTGAGCAGCCTGTCGGGCTCGGTCTTCATGTCGATCTTGTCGTCTTCGTAGGCGAAAAAGGGCATCGACCAGGCGTAGTGCACTAGGAGAAGGGCGCAGGCGATGATGACGTCGTGGTTGAAGTCGTCGGTGCCTTGGGATAGAAGATCTCTGAAGCCGGAGAGGGTGAGGTCGAGATGATAGGCCATGGATTTGTTGTGCGCTGGGTTGTTGGGCGAGAGACTTCGTTGGTGGGATGCCGCAATCATGAGCACGGCGTGCATCACAACTTCGTTCTAACGGAGCGTCAACATGGCTGGATCATGGGGGGAAACATGCGTTTTACAGACATTCAGCGCCAAAGGAAGAACGCCGTCTCTCCATACGGAGCTGCCGAAAGCGAGGGTTGGCGCTGTGTAATGATCAAAATGATACATGAGCTGCAGACTGGACATGTCGAGGCCCTGGTCCAGAGACTTGGGGATGGGACCAGGCCCGGTTCTCCGGTTGTAGATTTGCTGTCGGGAGAGCTTTGGCAGCATCGCCATGATGCCAAACTCATAATGGCAGGGCAAGTTTTTGGAAGAGCACCTCGAGCAGACGGGGCGGGCTTCGTCGCACTGGTTGCGTTGTGAGCAGAATGTTACCCGTTTCGAGCACTACAGTGTTTTTAACGGAGGCTGCAGCCATACCTTTACTCTGGATGACTTACACGTGAAGCATCCAGCGCGAGACTTGACATGCCGCTTCCGCTGCCGTGGCTCTCGCCCGAGATCGTCTACTTGCGGCGCCGAAGCGGCTTGGTTCTCGCCCGGCTTTGACGAGAGAGCAAACACGCTGAAGTTGCCATCCGGAGGCATTGCAGTTACTGTTCCTGCGTAATGAAAGTAGAGAGGGAAGAGGCTATGAATGAGTGAGCTGTCGAGGAAAAGGACTCGTGAGCTTCTCTCTGCGTGTTAAATAAGGCTTCGGCTTTCGCTCGCTACTCGCACGACATGTAAGAGGACTCGGCTTGTGGCTTGGCTCAGACAAACTAACACAGTATGGGAGAGCTTTTGGTGCTATTCGGATAATTACATACCTACCCCAAATTCGTCGGTGTGAGGTGACGGTAGGATAGGCGAGTTGAACTCGAGGAGATCAGGAACCGGAGCTGCTGCTGAATAGGCTTGGTTCAAATTGAGACACCAAACCTATAACTGACAAATTCTCGCTTCATATGTAGTAGATACACAACCAGCCAGAGCCTCCTGGCATGACTTTCCAGTTCCCACGATTCACAGAGGGTGAGGCTTCGGTGCCTACCAGCCGTTAGCATTCTCACACCCTCCCGCATCAGCATCAACGTACCTGTGGCGGCGTCACCCAGTCAAAGTGGCCCAATCTCTTGGTCGTCCACGCATCTTGCGGATATATAGCACCCTTGGCGCCACCCAAAAACTCCTGCGGATATCCAAAGTGGAACGGCACCGCGCTCTCAATCGTCTCCTTCTCCTCCTCGCTGAGGTCAATCGCCAACGCGTCGATGTTCGCCTTGAGCTGTTCAATCTTGCGACCGCCCAGGATGGGAAAGCAATAAGGAGCCTTGGTCCGGACCCAAGCCAGAGCAATGCTGGTGATGGACGTGCCGCGCGCCACGGCTATCTTCTCCAGCGTGTCTGCCATGATTGTCTTTTGCGGCTTGTCGACAAAGGGCACCTTTCGTCCGTCCCTCTCCTCCTCCTTCTCGGCAGCCCGCTGGGCAGAGGTGCGGAAGTAGCCCATCCCCAAGACGCCAAAGGGCGCCTGGGCCATGCCTTCGTCGATGCACATGGGGATGACATCGCGCTCAATCTCTCGCTCGGCGGCGTTCCATTGGCCCTGGTAGACGGAGAACTGGGTGAGCCCCTTTTGGCGGGCGTACTCGTTGGCCTTGGCGACGACCCATGCTGGGGTACTGGAGATGCCGAGGTAGAGGACCTTGCCGGCGACGACGAGGTTGTGCAGCGAGTGCATGAGCTCTGGGATGCTTGTGGTAAAGTCCCAGGTATGAACGTAGTACTGTGGAAGTATCGTTTAGTCTTTGTGCATACGGCTGAGGCAGCAGAAGGGGTAGTCATGCCAGGTCAATGTAGGATGTCTGCAGGTTCTTGAGACTGGCCTCAATGGCAACCGTCAAGGACTTTTTGTTGTTTCCGCCAAAGTTGGACTGGATCCGCGTGTCTTGTTCAGCCAGCCGCCAAGGAGACGTGTACTTGGTGGCGAGGATGATTTCTTCCCGGTTGTCACGGGTTTTCATCCATTCGCCAATGATTGCCTCAGACTCGCCGTTCTGGTAGTTGTTTGCCCTGAAGCCTTGCAACATCAGCATATCTTGGAAACGGCTCACATTGTCAGAGAGCAAGCAAACTCACGTGTCGATAAAGTTGCCCCCCTGACTGTAAAAGTAGTCCATCAGCTCAAATGACTTTTCCTTGTCGCAGCTGCCCATGATGTCCTCCCAGGCCGTGCCAAAGCCCATGCCCCCGAGGCAGAGAGGGCTGACTTTGACAGCAGCTGCGGGAGCGAGCTGGCGATGGTAGCCCAGCAGGCTCTTGGGCGGGGGAGCAGCGCCGGGGAGGTTGTTGACTCTCTTGGACATGTTGGAGGATAGGAGTAAAGGCGTTTGTGTTAATGAAATGTGCTGGTTGTTTGGTATGGCTGCTTGGTGCTGCGCGAGAGGCTTCCGGTGTCCATGATGGGCAATGCTTCTTTATATATAGGCTTCAACTTGTCTAATTTCCTCTCTTCAATCGTCGTATCATCGTCTTGTCATACGAAGCTTTTCGAGTTCCTGATTTGGCATTCGACGACATCGTATTCTCATTATGCAATAGCACAGTAAGTGAAAGGCACCAACACAGTATCTCGATTCCTGGTTCTCCATATTCCTTGACATCGTCGTTTGCCAAATCGGGAATACGACTCAAGACGTGTGCTAGCGCAGGACACATCAGGCGTCTTCTCTCCCACTGCGGGCGGATCAACTCGAGATTGGCTCCTTGAAGAGATTAGGGGCCACTGATTCCATCGCTTATCACGGAGCATTTCTGTATATGCGTATCTGTTTGTCCCATATCCTGTCATGTACTCGTAAAGGTATGTCGGATAACGCTAATGTGTGCGCATGGTTGAACCATTGTGTATGTGCGTGTTTGAATGTCAGCAGAAATAGTATGTAAGAAGGCGCTATTATGTGCGTATGGTTGAAAGTCACGTGTGTGTATATTCAATCGCCCAACAGGTAGGTATTGGTGAAGGGTGTACGGAGTACTGTGAGCATGTTCAGGCGATGTCAAGCAAGTGGTCCAATGGAGCGTTGTTTCCCCTGGTGATGCGAATGAACGTACGATGGCTGGCAGACCTTCATTGCCGTGGTGTTTGTCTTTGTGAAACGCTCACAATGCTTCATATTCCGGATATAGGCGTTGGCTGCAGGTTTTCCGGATTCATTGCAAAGTCTGTTGGTTTGCTCATTGTTGATTTGTTAAAGGTTGATGCTTCATAGGGCCATTGTTGTGAACCAATAAATATGTCGTATGTCTTTTGCGGGTTACGATGAAGATTTCGTGGCCATGCCTTGGCCTCCTCGGCATCCGTTGATGAACTCTGGTGTAAGAGAGTTCGGGGCATGTAATTCTTTCAGTGAACGTGTATCAGCTACAATGACCTTAGGCTTTGGTTTTCCATAAACTACATCCTCGATGAAGACAATAAATATCTGGTATAAGGACGACCCAATTAGACACGGCAGCTCTTCCTACCTAGTCGGTTCAAAGACTTCCGTATCAGCAGCTACTTCATCAAGTCTAAGCCCAAACCTGGCGGAATTGCCTGCGGAGGCTCACCGCACCAATCGCAGTCAAGGTGTAAGCAGAGTGCATCAACTAGCGTAAGAAGGAGAGCCATAACAGGGATGAGCCGCCATATACAGCGTTTCCATCTCTCTTCTTCAACTGCGTAACATCCACTTTCAGTACGGTATTATTCAGTCTGCTTCTCATCAAAGTCCCATCATGCTCAACGCAGAGGACGAATGGAAAGGCACGTCGAACCCCAACCTGCGGCGAAGAGTGCAGAACAGGCTGAATCAGAGAGCATATCGCCTGAGGAGAAAGCGGATGCTCGGGACATTGGAAGAGACACCGGCCAAAGCTGTCAATGAGACAACAGCTGAGTGTTTAGACCTGGGCCATGCCTCCTCCCCCTCCCCGGCAAGGGAATTCCAAGTCGTGCTCTGTCGGACACCAACGGGATACGCGGACCATGATGATAGTCACCATGACTGTAAACAGAGACCTGCCAACAGGCCCCCTAATGTAGATACACGCATCGAACCAGCTCCCTGGTACACCGACCCGGCCGCGGTAGCTACGCAATTCCGGGCCCTCAAGCTCGGGCGCCACGCGAAGCCTTCGCCCTCCAACGACCACCTCTTGTGCATCATGCAGTTCAACATCATGCGGGCATTTGGCACCATTACCTCCATAGTTGGGTTATCGCCGACGGACCTTCTAGACGACGATACACCTTCTCCGTTCTCACCTCGGGCATCCTCCCTCACACGGGAGTTTCCAGCCCGTCACCAACACCACCACATCTCATTGCCAAAGAGCCTTTCGCCTACATCTCTGCAGAGGACCACGCCACACCATCCATGGATTGATATTCTGCCGTTTCCAGAAATGAGAGATAACCTGCTACGCCTCGAAGCCGGCTCATGCGCAGCAGCTGAGCAACACCGATACGATCCGGATAGTCTATGCCATTGGATGGTTGGGCTGGACGGCAGTCAGAAGGAATCGGGCTTCATCTTGTGGGGGGAGCCCTGGGATCTGGCCGCTTGGGAAGTAACTGTAGAGTTTCTTGATAGATGGGGGTGGACGCTCAAGGGCTGTTTTGAGCTGTTCCAGTCGACAAATCACTGGAGGAGGAAGAGGGGGCTCATGCCTCTCTTTGCCATGTGAAAGAGAGAGAGAGAGATGAAGTTAAAACCTCATAACCTAGGTCAATATATAATCAAAATCTCGAGGTGATTAACACGCACCAGTATAATAATATCCAGGGGACATCAGAGCATCCCCTTCGGCAACCATCACACCTCCACCCCCAACGACTCATACACAGCCCTCACATACTGGCCCTCCCTCCCCTCCGCCATGATCCGATGTGACATCTGGTTCATCGCATACGTAAAAGTCAGCCCCCTATCCGCATCAAACACAAACAGCGAACCCCCCCAGCCTCCCCACACGCCAATCCTCCCCGTCGGCATAAAGTCCACAAACCCTCTTCCCCCAAGCGCATACCCAACCCCCCAGCTCACCGGCATCCCCGTCGCCAGATCGATCCCATCCGCCATCTCCTCAAAGACAAGCTCAATCGTCTTCTGCGACAACAGCCGCACCCCATCAACCTCTCCGCCCAGCGCCAACACGGAAAAGATCCGATTCATCCCCCTCGCATTCGTAAACCCGTTCAGCGACCCCAGATCCGCCCTCCGAATCTCCTCCCTCTGCAGCATGCCCGTGTCCAAGCCCGGATGCATCATCGACTTGAACGCCACGGATCCCTCCTCGGGCAATCCCCTCGCCGGCGACGGCTCATCCTTTTGCGGAATCACATCGCTCGTCCTCGTGATATCCTCGTTCTTTAGTCCAATCTGGAAATCCGCGCCCAAGGGGCCGGCAATCTCCTCTGCGACAAACTCCTTCAGGGACTTTCCCGTGACGCGGCGTATGACCTCCGTGATGAGGACGCCAAAAGTAAAAACATGATATGCAGACGCGCTGCCGGGCTTCCACAAGGGCGCCTGAGCAGCAAGCTTACTCGCCGCAAAATCCTGATTGCACATTTCTTCCAGGGTGATTCTGTCTTCCCACGCAGAAAGCCCCGAGGTATGCGACAGCAGGTGCCGAATCTCAATATCCTCCTTGCCGTTCGCCGCAAACTCGGGCCAGTACTTGGCAACTTTCTCATAAGGATCGACCAGGCCGCGATCGATGAGCATCAGGAGGGCAAGGCTCGTCACGCCCTTTGTAGACGACCACACGCCGACAATGGTGTCGGCTTCCCAGGGCCGGGTACACGCTTCGTCGGTGAAGCCGCCGTATAGGTCGACGACGTTTTTGCCGCCTAGGTTTACCGTGATGGAGGCGCCAATCTCTGCTTTTGAGTCGAGGTTCTTCTGGAAGAGGGCTTTGAGCGCCTCGAATTGGGGGTCGCAGTGGCCGTGAATCTGTGCCATGTTTGTGTGCTCTTGATGAGGGGGTGTTATGCAGCTTGAAGGGGAGGGGGGAGGAATGAGATTGTAGGATGCGCTGGCCAGAAGAATGGCCAAGACGGTTACACAAGTCGGTCATTCAGCAAATAACCAGAGTATAGTCACATTGATCTTCTGTATGTATACTGAACCCGCATGATGAACATTGAATTTTGAGACTGCTTTATAAGTATTGTGGTTATCGACAAATTAACCCCAGGGGATTCATAACCTCCCTCATCCAGCGAGGGCAGAATCCTGCGCGGGGGAGAAGCATTCCTCCGCCCATAGTCGGATATACTTGCGGAGTTTGAATACCTAATCTTGCCCAGACTGGAAACTATTTTCGTGATAATTCCATTTATCCTTCTTGAGTTCTCCGTACCGACAACCATCCAACCTCAAAAGTCATGGTGTCGGCGATGTACGCATTTGGTAGGCTAGGCGTTCTTATAAGTAAGGCATGTAAAAGATTCACAAGTAGCCACCAGCTCTTTACACAATCCTCAATCCTCATCCTCCTGGGCATGTTGAAGCAGGCTGACATGATGAAGACGGCTTATAGAGGCATCTCACGCTTGCGGCTGTCAGAATCCTGCAGGAAGCACTCCTGCATTACACGCAGCATGACATACATAATCACATGCAGCATCACGCAGCAGACGAGTGGGCATGTGTTTGTAAGATACCGTTACTCCTTTATTCTTCATTCGAAAGGGCTTGCATCACAAAAGGCCAACCCAAGCTACCCATTTCTCAAACTGCCCTCTTATAGCACGATAAAAAACATCCGTAATGCCCATGCTATGCAAAGACCGGGGTATTATGATAACAAGAGAAAAAAAAGGCAAGCGAAAATAATACAGGTATCCCCCTATCCCGTAAGTCATGTCCAAGCCATGCAATTATATATGCAACTCCCCTCCCACACCCTTTTCGAGGCCAAAGTTCTACTTTCTCGCAGGAACGTTGACAGACGGCCGCCGGCTAGCAGCGGGCGTTCCTCTGGGAGTACCCCGAGGGGTGACTCTGCTCTCGCCAAAGAAGCGATGCTGCTGGCTGTAGCGCCTGGTGTTGTCGGGCCGCAGGTTACTAGCGCCTGATGCGGAAGCTGTCAAAGGCGAATTAGCATCGAGTCGCGAGGTGAGTGCAATGGTGGGCATCAACTTACATCGGCGCGTCGCAGGATCGTACGAGATGCTGCCGTGGCGGCCTTCATTAGTCTGCTCCATACGAGCATCGGCCAGCCGCTGAGCAAAGGGCGATTTGTGACGCAGATCCGGGCCCTTCCAGTAGATGACATAGACTGCCACGACCAGGACGAAGGAGATACAGAACAGGATGGTGCTAGCGTACTCCAGGTTGTGTCCGCTTGACTTGCCAATGTTCTGGAAGAAGGGCAGGGCGGGAATGGTGAGAACACCAGCCAGGAAGTCTCGAGCCCAGCCGTTACCACCGGTGGCGGAGGCAGAGTAGGGACCGTAGGCGCAGATCATGTAGTCGATCGTGGCCATGTAGATGGCGTAGTTGGCAATGCCGACAATGGCAACAAAGATCATAGAGCCGATCCAGTGGATGGGAGGGCCCTGGATGGTCCAGGCGAAGCCGATGAGGCCAATGGGCAAGCAAGGAGCCGTGTACAAGAGGAACCAGAGACGGGACTCGTACTGAGCACGCTCGTCGTTGGGCTTGGCCTGTCGCTCCTTGATGTTGCGCTTGATGGCCGGGATGAAGAGGAGCCACGCAATGACATAGCCGATACCGATGGGGATGAAGCTCAGTCCAATCTCAACAGTGCCGAATCCCCACTGCTGGTACACCAGGGCAAAAGACTGGATGAACATGAAGATGAGGGCGTCGGAAAAGCCAGAAAGCAGGGAGAGCACCAGAACGATGGGCTCGGTGAGGAACATCTTGAAGGGGCGGACCCAGGTGGTGAGAACCTCCTTGGCCGAGAAGCGGTCCCGGAAGGGAACAAGCTCGTCCGGTCCCCAGATGTTCTGGCCCGTGGCCTCACGGCGCTTCTTGGCAATGCGGTTCATGATGATGGTGGTTCGGGTCTCGGGGACGGTGAAGAAGTGGAGCAGCTGGACGAAGCCGCCAAGAATGAGCTGGACCCAGATGGACCATCTGTAAATGCAGTGTAAGCGGATGTCAACCAGAAAAGTTGCAACGATGATGGCTAGGCTACTCACCTCCAGGCCAGGTACTTCTCGGTAAAGCCACCGACAATGGGGCCCAGGACAGATCCACCGACAGAGGAGAAGACGACGTAGGCGACAGCGTATTGCTGGTTATCCGCCTCCCACATATCCGCAATCATTCCCAGGGTGACGGAGCCACCAGCTGAGGAGAGACCGCCAAGAGCACGACCAACCATGATGGAGGCAAAGTTGGGCGCCAGCGCGACAGGGAGCTGCCAAACGTTGACCAGGAACAGAGAGAGCTGCAGGACCGGCCAGCGGCCAAACTCTTCTGACCAAGGCGCCCAGAGCTCGCAACCAAAGGCGTAGAGAACCAAGAAGATCATGGCACCGCACCGCGCCGCCTGCTCGCTGACGTGGAACTCCTCAGCGATGCCAGGGATGGCGTTGGAGTACAGAGACGTGTTGAAGTTCATGGACACTTGAACCCAGAAGATGACCGTCAGGATGAACCACTTCTTCCACGTGGGGAAGCAGTATCCGAGCTCCTCGTAACAGTCATCCTCGGTGATCTCGTACTTGTCGTTGGTGCCGAGCTTCTCCAGGTTGTTCGCGTTACCGGTGGGGAGGCCAGCGTCCTCCTGCTTCTCGATGTTATCGGAGCTGGAACCCTGGCCGTCGGACCTCAGCCGCTCATTGGCGAGGTCCAAGTCACGTTGGTTGAGGACCTGCGGAGGGTCCTCCGAGAAATGGGTGTGGGCAGGCATATTGATGTATGTTGAAGCAAGCCTGTGTTCCGCCTATTCGGAGAACAAACTTGCTAACATGGGACAGGATGAGGAGAAAGTATGGGGAAGGTGAAGTCGGGGAAAAGATTGGGGACCGGAAGGCGAACTCGTGGGCTTTATATAACCAGGAGCGTCCAGAGAACGGAGACTTCTGACCTGTGCCAAGGTCGAGTAGCCTTGTCTCTCTTCTTCCCACTCTAGACTCGCTCGAGTAGTCGCCCAACAAAGGCAGAGAAGCCACCTGAGGATTAGCATGCGGCCGGCGGAGGCAATAATGGAGAGTCGGGGTCTCACCATGTCGGTGCTGGAGCAGGGAATATCCACACGCGACGGAGGCTAGTCGATATGACGTCCATAGTGCCCCATCACACCTCCCATAGAGTTTTGCACCCTAACACAAGTTTGGTAGATTCGGAGATCGTCCTGCTTTGCACTAACACACACGACAGAGGCGCACAATGCAAGAGCCAATTGACGGGCCTACAGTACGGACGCGGATGCTGCTCTCGGCCGTATGCGAAAAGAGGCCCTCCGAGATGGCGCCTTCTGCAGGTGTCCTTGCAGCCGTTCTCGGAATATGTGGCCGGCACACGGAGAGCTGGCCAAGTACAAGTACTACGACATGTACTGTGTAGCGCATGGGTGGCATCCCAGAGCACGAGGACTCCGTATTTTGATGCCAGGTTCCTTTTTTTCCCCCTTCTGGGGGGACTGGGGAATGTTCTCCGCATGCTTGCGGCTCCAATGGGCAGTATCCTCAGCAACAGGGGCGCTGTGAGACACAGCTCAGCACAGCACAGCGAGAACGGACGTCCCAGCACTCGGGGGACCCTGCACGTTCTCGGCCATGATTGCAGGCGAGACATGTAGCAGAGACATGTGCCACAATCCAGGCCCGAAGGCCACGCTCGTCTGCAGGCGCTTATCGCTTCTCTCGTCGTGGGAAACTGGGTTCTAGACCGGTGCGTATCCCGGAAGCATAATCGGTTTGTTTTGAAGCCATCGTGCCATCTCCTCCCCGCATAGGGCCTCGACCATGCCTCGTTCATCCTGTTTTGGGAGTTGAGTTCGTCTGCCTCGCCTTCGCTCTGGCCGTTGGTCTCCCTGCTTCTCGCTCTTTCTGCCCATGTAGTGATTTGGGTACTTGCCTCTGCCAAACTTTCCTGTTTCTCCAACATGACAATGGCCCAAGTCCCTGGCCGCCACCGTTTAGCCTCAGCCACGGCGTAAAGCAGGCGTTTTCACACAAGTACACGCAGTGGTACGAGCGCGCTATGCCTCAAAGTGCCAAGCAGGGCTTCCGATCTTGATTCGGCAGCGGCGCCAGAACCTCGCTGTGAGTGGCGGCGGTTGGTCCGGAATACGGCACTTGACTAGAGGCTAGCAGGGGAGCATCGATCGGGCCAAGGAATCGAGCCACCACCGGCCGTTGTGGCCATTGGCGAAGCAGTAATAGAGCACCGATCGCGCGTGCCTCGTAGATTGACATCTCGCCCTCTGGCTTAGCGACTGCCCATGCTGAAGCATTAGCCATCACGATCTCCCTCACAAATATCCCCGAGATGCGTGCGAAAACCTTGCTGGCGATGAGGAGGCAGACCGAGCGGCGCACCCCTTGCCTCGCCTGTCTGCACCTCATCGGACAGTTTCTGCGCGCGCGCAGGCACAAGCATCAGACGCCCCCCTGCGAAGAGAAAAAAAACCATCGGGCCATGGGTCCTCGAAATGCTTCTGCCTGATGCTGATCCCTCCCCGATGACGTCGCGGTGATGGAGGCTGATGGAGGCGCGATGGGACCTGCCGAGCAGCCTCTTGGGCGCTATGGCCAATGACGAGGCGCCGGCCGAGGCGGTAGATGGAGCGCCGTGGAACCCCGAGTCAGTGCTTAGGACGCCGTATGAACTTGGTTTTCGCCTTCTGGCGGTTTCGATGCAGCTTCTCGAAGGCTTTGACTGATTGCCCTGATGAAGAATTTCAATGGTCGCTGGTGTTAGCGCCTCGTAGCGTGCAGAGTGATTTGGTGAATGGGGCGGAAAATTGTTTTTCACGCCTGCGCGGCTTCAGCCTCGCGACGCCTGCGCCAAATTCAATTGGAGAAGAAGAAGAATCGCCTTCAACGTCGTCAGTCCAATGGGCAAGACTTTTCGGTCGCTACACCCAATCACCCAATCCCAGCAAATCCGCAATATTGCCGAATTCGATTCGACCCTCGTTTGCTTGGCCTCGTCACGCTCAGCTGGCGCTAGAGCTGCTCGCTTCATCGTCACGCTCGGCGCAACTGAATCGTGGCCACGCCTTCGCTTCGCCTTCAGATCCCAAATATGGCTGCCTGGACACTCGAGCTACTAGCAAGTACCGTGATCCGTTTCCATGTACCGCTCACAATTATTCCCGCCTGACGTGTCTTGCTGCCCCCAATGTCCTCGTGCTTTATTTCCCTGCGCTTGTCGATCAATCAGGGTCTCAGGCTCTCACAATCCGGATCAAGTCTCTTATCCGCTCATCGACCTGTAACAGCTAGCTAACCTTCTCTCTGCTGCCTCAGTCTAGTCCCTATCATGTCTCTCAATTTCTGGGTCGAGACGAATCATGGAGAAGAGCTATTTTCAGCTCAACCGCAAGACAAGTCTTCTCTGTACCCCTTACTTGAACAATTTCTGCTCCAGTGCTTGCGATGCTGCCAAGCTGATCAAATGGAGCTGACTCCTCCAATACCCGCAGAATAATACTGGTGCCTAGCGAACCGCATTTTTTTCGACCCATCCACCACCCTCGGAGAACTGGGACTCTCTCTCCATGGGCAACTCTCTCCAGGCCCATCCGTCTGATGGCAAAGTCAGGGGCTCGATGGAGAAGAAACCCCATACATCGGCCTCAATCGATGAAAAAAATCAATAGGGTCCATATTTTCCCCCTGGGCACCATCATGCGTTTATTTCCCCTTGGGCACAATCCTTGATATTCCACTTTTTGTTTGGCCTCAGCTTCCAGAACGTAAAGCCCGACGATGCACATACTGTATGCCACACTGGGCGAGGTCGATCTGCATTGTCTGGACTTCCGGGCACGCCGCTCGTGTGTTCATGTAAGCTGACAGCACCTGGCCGTATCCCATCTCATGACCAAGCACGTCTTCATTGATTTGGCCATCAGGACGCCACTTATGGTATGAAAACTGGTCTGATGTCAAGGGGGTTTACACGAATCTGATTCTCCAGGTTTTGGTTATTTCATGAGTAAGAAACTTCTGGAAATAGCAGACATCCCATATCGAGATTGAGGTCGAGAGAGGGCAAGAGCTGCCAAAATGGCATGGCATTTAGGGTACCATTTCTTGATGATGGCTGATATCCCGGACAGACCGCCCCTGTTTCATCAGCACAGGTACGTACAAAATTTGCATCGTTGGGTCATTTGCATGAACCATGGGTGAAGAGCGCTCCCCAGGTGAGACTGTGTGGGATCATTCCCCACACCGACGAACGTATACCGTATCTCCAATACTACCTCCATATAAGAGATCTACTAGGCAACAACCCTCGACTCTACTGGTCATCTATCTCCTATATCTCTCATATCGATTACATCCATCCATATGGTGTCTATACATCCCCCGTCTTTTCCAATAATCAAACACATGCTCACAACTACGCTAGAGCCCTGATCTTATGGACAGTTCATACTGGCATAACGGTTCATCTAGATCCTCGGAATGAGATGCTCTTTGTTTTCGCAGAAAGTGAGTGTCATTGACCTTGTTGATTAGAGTCTTCTTTCAGAGAGAAGCAATGGACCCCGTCACAGGATGGAAATTCTCTAGACATCCCATCCTGAAGATGAGAGAAGCAGTAAAGCCTGTCACAGGATGGAAGTTGTCTAGACATCCCACCCTGTAAATCAAAACGTCCTTCTACCCGGTAGCCTTTTCATCAACCCATTTCCATATCGAGCCGCACCAATTGACTCAAGCCAAGCAAGCGGGAAATACCTCCCTCACGTACCACTTTGCAATTTAGGTGGCTGATGGAGTATATGGCCACAAGAGCCTCGTAGGGGCTTGTCGTTCCAGATACGGCCCATTTGCTATCAAAATTGCTATTGGCATAGGTGAGCCATTTTACTTTACCCCTGATGGGATAGCATGTGAAGAAAAAAGATGTGAAACAGACCCGCCAGGAAAAGGTCTTTGAGGGCCTTTCTTCCAGTCAATCTTGGCTAAAATCAAGCCGGGATCTGTTAGGTTTCCGCTGATCGAAGGCAGCAATATGTCAAGGCCTAGCTATGTGTGTGTTGGCGCTTTGGTGCCTGATGCGCCAGCGGCGACTTACAGGAGACTTGATGACAATGACAAGAGCAATTTCTTGATTGTTTCGGACTGAAGTGAGTATTGCTTACTGTATAATAGCATCCATATTTCAGGACAGCTGAGAACGACTAACCTAGAGAGATAACGTCTATATGCGATTGAAGAATCAGTCTCTTCACCCTTAGATGACCACAAACTTGAATGAACCCAGACACAAACGCAGAACTACATACAATGACACACTCCCTTTCCCTTGATACCATATCATGCCACCATTGACTTTGATTACTGTGAGCATTGGTCATCTTCCCCATGTGGCTTACCCCCAGGCCATCTTATTACGTGGGAACAGCTGCACGTTCAAACGCGAACTGTTTCCTTTTTCGGCCAAAGCCATGAATGCAAGGACGACGACTCGGAACTCGCGGTCACAACATGCCCAAGCCCTGATACCAAGCACAGCTCTCTCCATCCTATCCGCTGAGCCCCAAAATACAAAATAGCAGAAAGACCAGGAATAAAGGTTGCGCAGGGTATTATATCTGTGCCAAAAGCGGACATGAGCGACTTTAGGAAAGCCAAGAGATGCAGCACCTGTGCTACTCGGCGAATAGCGGTAAGTCTGTGCCATCTGTTGGCAAGCCAGGAGATTGTGATAACCAGGTCAAAAGTGTGATCGAAAGTCCCCGTCCTGCTCGCAATGCCTGTTAACAGGACGGACATGTGGAGGCTATCACCGCCAGACCATCTTCGTCCAGGGGGGCATCGGGACTACCAAACCCCGGAGAAGAAAAGCACATGTCCCCGACGATCCTCAATCTCCAGCTCCCCCCCGTCTTCATGCCCAACCAACCGCCGAACAAGGCAAGACAAGGCGGCGACGTCGACACACCAAGGGACCCGCGATCAAGTATCAGGTATCACAGCCTAGCGAGACGTTTGCCTCTGAGCTGGATTATCTTGTCTCCCTCATCATTGAGAATTTCACGCCCCCGGAGGAGAGGTCGTTGGTCAGCACCGTAGACGGCACCGCTGCCTGCCTTGACTCGAGGGTTTGCGGTTCTTGGGTTACCCTGCTACCGACGATTGTAGGGCGGGCGTCGATTCATCTGGATGTTCCTCAGTGTGCGGTCAAGACGTTGGGCTACGTAATTCTGGGCGACGTCCCACGGGCGCTTGAAGAGTATGGCGAGACACTTCGTTTGTTCGCGTCTACCCTCGGTAGCATCGAAGAGGGCTCATTCGAGGAGTTGCTGACGGTCATATTATGCTTGACTGTTGCTGAAGTACGAAAAATTGCTGCCTGGTATTGTTGCAGATCACTGACATTGTTCCTTCTCAGGTCCTATTAGACACAGAGCACAATAGTTGGCTGACGCACACTCGAGGTATCTCCAAGCTAATACAAGAAAAAGGACCCGATGCTTTCAAGGATGGCATTCTACATCAGCTCTTCACGAGCTTTCGCGTGCTCATGGTACGTCAAACACACTGGCGTAAACCATCCACGACGTCACTCACACATGGAACAGCTTCTTGAAGCCATCCAACACCGCAGAGAAACATTCCTAGATGAGCCCGTCTGGAAGGCAAAATCTTTTTCATCAGAATCGAAATCGTTGATGCAAAGTCTGCTGGATCAGATTTCTGGTCTACCGGCACTTTTACAGCGGCTCGATGCCATTTCCAACAGCGGCCCAAAGGATCAAAGCGAGAATATTGTGGCTTTGTATAAGGACTTCAATGCTCAGATGCTTCGCCTCGAAGATTGGGAGACAAACCTTAACACGAGCGCAGCATCCAGACTCCTTTGGTGGCCCGTGGCACTACCTTCGTACACCGGCAGTCCATTCCCCATTTCATATGAGTTCACCAATGTGTTGGTCGCCAACACCATTACTCATTACTGGGGTGTTCTTTTGGTTGTGCAGATATCGATGGAGACTTTGCAAGCTGTTTTTGACAAGCACGAGATTGACAACTCTAACATCCCAAAGCAAAGAGCCATAGCCTTGTCAGACAGAAAGTTGACTCTGGCAAACGATATCTGTCAAAGTGTCAGGTATCATCTCCGACCCGAGATGAAACTTTACGGTCCAGCTGCAATGCTATTTCCCCTGAACGTGGCGTTACAGGTCTTCAGTCGAGAGAATAAGCTGCAAGAGACTTTGTGGTGTGAGGAGATTATTTCAAGGCTTGGTTCGATGGGAATACGGCTTGCCTTTCATATTGCTCCGATCGGAGAAAGGAAGTCTCCGTGAGACTTTTCGGTCTTGTTAGAGTATGATGATAGACTTGAGAATGTCCACATGGGCAATTCCTATAGATAACTACCTTACCTATAATTCCTTCTGTGAGTATTCCCCCTTATATGTACTTATTTCACACCGTTGGCTAGAGTGACTCTTGCAGTTTTCAAGAGGGATATCCATATTAGGAAGCGCATGGCGAGATTACTAAAGTGCCTTATGTATAAGTTCTGCGTACAAGGAGATGGTGAGATCACTGGCCATTTTGAAATAAGCATATTTTGCTTCTATCCCGTATCAGGAAACCATTCGCGTTTACTTCTTTGTTGACAATATCATGATAGGGCAGTACCCCCCGCTGCAGACATGTACAAGAAGAGCTCTTTTAGCTCACCGACTCTGTTTTATTCTGCTCTCTGTAAAAACAACTATCACAATCAGCTCCTCATCTTCACCAAGTTTCAGCAAGCGCACAATGGCTTTCCACGAAGAACTCGTCAGGGCCTCATCCAGCATGCCGAGTAAGGACCCCTCCTATCTTTCTTACAATAAGTTTCCTCCAACGCTTATTTGTCTTCAAGGAAATGCTCCTTGACGCACCAGCCTTTGCCAACTTTCGAGGAATTGAAGGCAACGCTGCCTCCTGGTGCAAGTGTGCTCATGATTGGTAACCCCAACGGCCCCTTCAAAGACTTTCTCCTCATGTAAGGCAGTAACTGATATCATTTTGCTTGCAGTGACTTGTTGTGACCCTCGTGTCCTTCCAGACAGATTTTTTGGAGGAATCGGCATGAGTATTACCCAACCGAATCCCCCTTTGCAGAATCTTGGAACCGACCACCTCCTGACTTGTTCACAGAATTCAGCGAGGTTCGTAATGCAGGTGGGCGTGCCAGCGAAGCTCTTCGCTCAATCATTTGCGTCGACCAGATGCTTGGCGTCGGAGCAGTCATTGTCATCCACCACACCGGTGCGTAATCTTTTCCCTCTCTCCTTGCCCAAGTGATACCAACAAGTAGTAATTCAAGCATCTAACGGATTACCTGCTGCGTAGACTGCGGACTAACTCACCTCCGAAACGACTATCTGCATAAGTCTCTAACTGAAAAGGCACCTAAAAATGCAGAAGAAATTGCTGAAATGGAATTTGGCGAGATTGTCGAGTAAGTAGCCGATTCTTGCAACTTATTGTTTTTGGGAAGTTCGAAGCTGAGAATGCCGTGTGTTATAGTTTGAAGGCTAGTGTTGTTGAAGATATGAAGATTCTCAAGGATAGCCCGTACTTGAGAAAGAACTTGAAAGTCTATGGATATGTGTATGATATCAAGACTGGCAAACTGCAGGAAGTCAAGGAGTAGAAGCATTACGATGGTTGGATCGAAAGCATCGTAGGCTGATGAGCTATGCATGTGCTTCAGGATTCGACGTGCTTACTATCACTCCTTAACCACGCAAGACATCAGATATCAACTTTGTAAAGCTCTAATGAACAATATTCACCATGCCCTGGAGTAACTGGTACCATTACTTGAATAAGTGTCAACAACAAAACTATGTACAATTTCAAGAGATTGATATATATACCCAAGACACTCATATCCAGACGCACCGACTCCACGCATAAACTGCTGCTCAGGGTATCGCCGCTCATGACTATTTACGCTGAAACAGGAAACCTCCATGCCGCCACCCGTTATTGAAACTGCGAGTTGTACCCTAACCAATCTGACTCGGGATCCGGCATCCTCATAGACTCCCCAGTCAACCCGTTGACGCCCTGGGTATGCCATGCTTGGCCATTCGATGATCTCGGATCCAGCAATTTTGGGTAGTTGAAGAAGTCGAAAATGTCAATGTTGTCCAGCTCGCTTAGCGAAGTCACTTGTGTCGATGTCGGCTCCGAGCCCGATTGTCGCGTTGATGATGTCAAAGTTGCAAGATCGTGCGCGCTCCTGTCGGCTAATAGTAAGTACATGGAGCTGTGAAACAACGGGGGGGCACTCAACAGTAGACTCACCTTCGCATGGCTGTAAAGTTCATGTCTCCTTGCCGCCCTCTCTGGACGGCTCTGGAAAGAATTTTGGCATAGTTGTTGGCAACCTCCCAGTATTGCCCAATATGACCGAGAATCTCGATGAAGAACTCAATCTTGGGGTCGACAGGGCAGCCGATAGAGGCCGCATGGACGAGCAACAGCCTTGCGGCAACCCAGAGACCAAAGATGAAGGGAGGCCCGAGATTATCCAAACCACTTGCTTCAAACACATCTCGGGCAATGTCTGCGAGACTCTGAACGGCGGACAAGCACCGCTGCATGGCGTAATACGAGGGGACGAAAAGGTGCGACCTAACGGTCGGATACGCCGCTGAGGAGTGCAGTCGCACGACAGACGTAACGTAGGCGCCGTGCAACATGAACCAGTTTGCCACTCGGCTCCCCGGGTCAGAGTGGCAGAGCGCCGAGATCTTGCTGTAGTCGCTGGGCAGGCTCCTCAGCCAGCCGTCAAGTGCGCTGTCTAAAGATCGGTACGTGTTTCGCCAGCTGGCCACATCGGGTGAAGATGTGATGTCGAGAGGCGTCTTCAGAAACTCGTGCACTTTGCTGAGTATCCTCAGGATTTCGCAGTGGTACGAGAAGCTGCCCAGATTTTCCGGCTTATTGGTGGCATATCCCGTCGTGCCGTACGGCTGGGATGTCGATACCCAAGACCGCGTCTCGACTGGAACATTTCTGGAGAAGAGATCATAAGAGCTCGGAAGAACCCTTTGCATCTTTCTGTCTTCCAGCATAAAGTCAAAGGTTGTCGTGGCTATCGTTGCGTATCGGTCAAGCAGATACACCATCCAGCACATCCGCCGCCGCCCTTCATCCTCAATCCACGAGTCCGGCCGTCCAGCAGTGACTCTTCGTATGGACCCCGTGTGCGGCAGATTGTCAGACTGGACGGAGAGGTAGACGCTGCTTTCTTCGCACAGCCCCAGCTGTTTGACGTTTTGTGCCAGAAGTGAAAGGAGGTTCCAGCCTTTGGGGCCGTTCGAGGTGCCTAGTTCATCCAAGCTAAGTATGATTAAGGCCCTGAGCGCGGGGACGCTCACGTTTTCCATCGTATACATTTGCACGATTCGTTTCGACACGGCATGATGATGGGCTCTCATCTCCGGGGACAGCCGAGGGTCTTTGAGGAACCTCAAGGTCGTAGCCACGATGGCATGTAAAAGCACACGGTCCGGCTCGTTGAGGGATGTCGACCCAAAAAAGAGGCCGAACGTGGTTTTGCGGTCCAAGATGGGGCACCAGGGGTTGCAGTGCTTGAAGTAGAGATCGACGATGGTATAGACAATGTCGTGAGGGGGGAAATCGTTGACGGCGGATATGGACGAGGGTCCTCTTCGAGAGGCTGAAAAGGTAGAGGACGGGTAAGTGTGGGCATACGCGTTGTTGACCACAGGTGAGTTGGTGTTGGCATGGGGGGGCATTCGCGCATCCTGGTAGTTGTCGGCGCCATTTGCATCCCATGACGGGCTTACAAGGCCTGGCCTTAGAGTAGGCGTGCTGCGAGCAGCTCCCACCGGACCAAGCCTCGCCCCGTCTTGATGATAGGCATCAGCTGGAGATGGCAGGTGGCTGCTGAGAGCCGGCGAGAGGCCCTGAGTCTGTGAGCCGGGTAGATGATCGTTGGCGATGTGCTCTTCGACACGGCGCCCCAGGCTCTGCAGTAACGCATCGATGCGGTTGACCTTGGCCTCGAGCTCTAGGCTAAAGCCGATGCGGCTGCCCGGCTTCTGCCTCTCAAGGTAGACGCAGGTCCGGTTGTGCCGCGCGCACCATGAACAAGCGGGCTCGGCGCGGTCACACTTGACCTTGCGCGCTTTGCAGAGCTCGCAGCTAAGAAGAGAGATGAGAGGGTCAGCGAGGCTGTTCTTGTATGCGGATCGAGTGGCTGTCGCATTCACTCAATCTTGGGAGTCATGGCCTGTGTAGCCCGAGGCGACATGATTTGATGTGAGATCATGAGGGGGGAATCGGGATGAAAAGGCAAGGGGGGATGTATTGAGAAACAAGGAGAGATATTGATAGAGGCCAGCAGAGATAGGTAAGGTAGATGAGAGGACAGATCAGTACATACGACGTCTTCTGATACTTGGCCCGCTTGCGCTTCTTGCCGGCCACCTGCTCAGAGCCGTTCTGCGACGACGAGGCAACGGCAGGCGTGGCCTCGTCGGTACTGGAGCCGTCGTCGTGGCTCGATGCCGAGTTTGCGTCGTCCTCGGCCATGGACAGCGAGAGCGGCGCGTGCTGCATGATTCAGATGGGCATGAGCTGAGCTCGAGGCGGCCCCGGGCTGGATCGGTGCTGCGGCCTTGTGCCCTATCGCGCATGCAGAAAGTCGGAGTCGACGCCGCTGGGGATACGCGGGGGGGCAGTATCTCGTCATTTGATTCCTGGCCCTGAACCCACGGCGAGTCTGGCCTTCGGACTCGTGGTGGTTTTGGTCGCCTCTGCAAGGCTCGGGGATGGAGGTGGGGGATCGTGGCCTGTTATTGGTCGTCTATTTTCCTCATTAGTAACGATCGGGGACTTGTCCAATCCAGTCCGTTACCTCAACTGTCCAGCAGCCGGGAATTACGCTGGGCTCTGCTGTTGAGGACCCCTGGCGGCGCTGTAGCGGCCCAGTTACAGCACGCATGACGGGCAGCTCTAGGCGCCAACTACAGGCTCTTTGGGGGCTGGGGGGCTATCAGCTACCTACATGTACTGCGTACTATGTACAGATGGACCGTTTGCAGGCGGGCAGGGACATGCCCTGCTGCTCCCCATTAGTCGGGCTACCTACTAGTTTCCTCCAGCTGTCAGATGGAATCGACAAGGCCACCTGGTAGGCATTGAACTTCTGCCATCTCCATTGTTTGCTTCTGCCGTTTAGCCATCAGCCCATTCCGTGACCTAGCTTTTTGGCATTGACAACGATGCTGGAAATGCGCTCAATTGGTCTCGTTCTTTGCCTTCCCCGCGATCCTTGGCCTGTCTCGTTTGGGGAAGTGGTTGGAGAGTCGAGATGCCGCGGCTTCATGCCACGACTCCGCAGGCTGCATGTGGTGGTGAGGGTGTGTCCGTCGCTTCTCGAGCCAACGCCACTCGGCCGGCCGGCTTTCCAATCACCATCTAATCAATCTCACTCCATCAGGCTGCGTCCGAATTCATTGTCGACAGTCTCAATCAACGTTCCGTCATGCTGCCTTGCCAAGTGCCGCCTTGACGCACCGAGCGAGCATCACGAGACACCTCCAGATCGAACTGCCTCCCAAACGCAGAGCATCGCCATACACCCTCTCGCCCTCCATGCGTCCGCAACTTCTCCAAGCCGGGGATCACCTCGAGTTCCGAGACCACATTTGCGCCTAGCGCTGCGGCGTTGGAAGGCCCCTGGTCAGCAAACCCGCGTGTTGAGGGCTCCCACCACGAGGGCTTCACTAGCCGTTCTCGTATCGCTCCTCCGTTGGAGCTCGTCGGAGGCTAAGTTGCGATTCGGCCTAGGTAGGGAAGAATCGAGGCCTTTGGTGAGGTTTTCACAAATTGCCGACTGCCCCCGCTCCTGCAGGGATGCCGCTCAACTGCTGCTGTTCGAGTCCGTATCTGGATACATACCCCAAAAGCACCGACATCTTGGTCTTCAAAAGCCAAGCACGGTCGTCGACAAGAATGCGGAGAAGGCAGAACTTTATCTGAGCGGCCCCAATCGTTCTCCAATCGTTTCTACTGGCACTTGCTAGTGACCGGGGTTGTCAAGCGACTGCCACACATAAGCTCGCGGGTCTTTGGCAGTCTTTGTTCTCCAGACAAGGAAATGGATCATCGAGGTTACTTGGCTTGGCAGAGCAAACACCCTCCCCGGCCGTGATCAATGGACACGACCTCCATTAGCGTCCCCTCGCTTCCGTTACGCTGTCTTGGCGATGCCAAATGAAACGGAATGTCAGTCAGTAATCCTGTCTGGCGATCCGCTCCTCGTCTCCACCCTCACTCGGTCTTTTGGAAACCGAGACACTGCATGGGTTGATCAACGAGCCCGGGAATACAACCCCGAAGCCTTATATGGTGGGAACTCGACAGGGTGCATCACCACAACAGGACCGACAATACTACACGCCTCGGTGGGCTTCCGGACTTGCATTGATGGCTCCGGGGAGGCGACATCGTGGGGCCTACTCCAGCTCGTACGAGCACACATGCGGGCCACGCGAGGATGTGGGATTGGCAATGCCTCAAGCCACAGCGCTTGCATTGAGATGTTGGATTGGGAGGTCGAGCGGCATGCATATGTGTGATCCATGCTACCGCGACACCCTCAGCCCTCGGGCCCTTTGCTAGGAGCAATGCAATGTACGACGCGGAAGATGTGCATATCGCGGTCACAATACAGATCGTGCATCTATGCGAGTGTGTCTGCGTCCTTGCGTGCTCGCACCACCATCGTCCACCAAGGACATCAGGGCCGACGCAGTCGGCATATCTAGGGTCCATAATATGAACAGGCAAACCGCTGATGTATTATGGGTTTCTGAACTGACAAACATTACAAGCGCTTCATAAGTATAAACAAATCAAACACTAGGTACTGCATTATTGTACCTCGACCTCATTCAGCCATCCTCTGCTCATATCGACGGCCTTCTCCCATCGGGCAAACTTCTTGCGCGCCTCCTTTTCTGAGATTTGAGGCCGGAAGATGGTGCGGCCCTCGTTGTTCACGTCTTTCAGATCCTCAAAGCTCTTCCAGACACCCACGGCGAGGCCTGCGGCCATGGCAGCACCAAGCGCCGTTGTCTCACGCATTCCTGGTCTGTTGACAGGGAAGCCAATGAAATCTGATTGGGTCTAATACTTTGTTAGCCTGGGTGATCAAGCTGGGAGGGAGGGATTTAACACGTACCTGCATGATCAAATCGGAAGCGCACATGCCACCGTCTACGCGGAGCTCTGTGAGGGGCTTTCCACTGTCCTTCTCCATGGCTTTCAGAATGGCTTGCGTCTGAAAGCATGTGGCCTCGAGGGTGGCGCGGGCAATGTGGCCACGCTTGGTGTAGGCAGTGATGCCGAAAATGGTTCCTCGAGCGTCGTCGATCCAGTAAGGGGCAAAGAGACCACTGAATGCAGTCACAAAAGTGCAGCCTCCGCTGTCCTCGACCTCTTCGGCGAGAACACTCAGCTTGGATGGCGAGTCGATGAAGCCAAAGTTATTTACCAGAAACATGACACTGGATCCGGCGGTGGCGATGCTGCCCTCGAGAGCATACATCCGCTTGCCCTCGCCAAAGTCAAATGCAACCGTAGTCAGGAGACCGTGTTTGGAAATGACGGGCTTGGAGCCTACGTTGTACAGCAGGAAGCAGCCGGTGCCATATGTGTTCTTGGCCAGGCCGGCGGAGAAGCCCTTTTGGCCAACCAAGGCGGCAGACTGGTCGCCAAGGCATCCGGTGATCCTGACGCCCTTGAGGTGGGTGGTGGTGAGCGAGCCGTACGCCTGGGGGTCGGAAGAGCGGACAATCTTGGGAAGCGTGACTTTATTGCGATCGATGCGAAACCAGTCCAGGAGGTCATCATCGTACTCGAGGGTCTCAATGTTCATAAACATTGTCCGCGAGGCGTTGGAGGGATCTGTGACGTGGATGTTGCGGGCTGGGCCGCCATTCAGCTTGTATACCAGCCAAGAGTCGACTGTGCCGAATGCCAGAGTGCCACGCTCGTAGGCCTCCTTGACCGCGGGTGCATTCTCAAGGAGCCACAACAGCTTGCTGGCGGACGGGTATGTGGAAAGAGGGAGGCCACAGCGGCTGTTGAGCTCGCCGGAGCCGATGCGGTGCTTCAGCTTGCGGACCAGCTCTTGTGATCGAGCGTCAGTCCAGACAATGGCGTTGTGCAGCGCCTTGCCCGTCGTCTTGTCCCAGACGACGGTGGTCTCGCGCTGATTGGTGATGCCCACGGCGACAATCTGCTCGCGGGTGTGGCCCTGGTTCTCAAACTCCTCGACACAGCCATTTACGCAAATCTCTACTGACCGGACGAGCTCCTCAGGGTCTTGCTCATGCCATCTGCGAATGATGTCAGTTCTTCTCGTTTCTTGTTGCGTTGCGAATTTCAAAAATGACATCAAGAAATTCATGTGACATCATGGCGATCGACAAACGTACCCAGAATGCGGATAGTGCTGCTGAAACTCTAGCTGATGTGTTGCGACCATGTCACCCTTCTGGTTGAAGACGAGGAACCGAGAGCTGGTGGTGCCCTGGTCTATGGCTCCGACGAAGCTGGGTCGGATCATGGCTTTGGAACTCCGTGAACTTCTTCTGGACTTGAGTCTTTTGGACAAGGAGGAGATCATTCAAAGGTGCGAGTGTGCCTTTGGTAGGAGCAGTTGTGGCGGAAAAGGTGTGGGTCTTTGTGATGAGAGGTGAAAAAAAAAAAATATAGTGTGAGAGGAAGAAAGAGACACGGAAGGCTTTGTTATATGAACTGACAGACACAACAGAGCTGGCAACGCAATGCTATGACGATGATACAATGATGAAGGAGGATGAAGGAGGAGGAGAGCGTTGTTGTTATGGTTCGTTTGGTGGTATAAGGAATTGAGGAAACCGGACAGGTGTGTGGTTGCGTGGCTCAAGGTAGGCCGACGAGCGGCCCTTTATGTCGCCCCCCCAGACAAGATTTGGCTTCCTGGCCCTGACACAAGAAACAAGCAGACAAGCAACATCATCCGCCGGCCGGGCATTACTAGTGTGAGCGTGTGCCTTGCTGCTAGTTTGGCTGGCTGGGCTGCTTTAGTCGCCCCCCGGAGTAATTGGGTTCCAGGGAGGACATCAGTATTTCGACATCGACTCCGGTGCTCGCACCCTTTCGCACGGCGCTTAAGCACTTACTAACGGGACGCGTGGGATCTACCCCTCAGTTCCACAGTTGCTAATTCCAGGCTCCCCAGATTGTGGAGGCGGAAACGGTCACGAGGGGGCGAGAAACTGAGGTGAGGGCGCTAATCAGGGGGAGATGACATGGGCGAGGGTTGGCGCAGCAAAGACCGAGCCTGAGCCTTTCACTGCCTCTCTCTCTCGCTCGCTCGCTCTCCCCCAACCAACGAGAGAGAGAGAGAGAGTACATAGGAGGGAGGGTTCCGAACTGGTGGAGAAAAAGACCCGAATTGGGGGCACCGAGATTTGGGGGGGTGTTATTTTTATTACGGAGCGCCGTACCGAGAGGGCAAATATTCGCCCATGCTATTACGATTACGGATTATTGATGCTACCATAGGGTGGTATTGTGTTTGTATCGTGTTTGCTCCTTTGTACAGCCGCAGGCCTGGACCTGCGGTTCCGGCTTACTTTTTTTTTTTTCCCCACGGGCAGCTAGACGAGATGACTTCCGTGCTACAACATCTCGGTATCTGCCTCGGCTTCCCCCGTTCAGGTTGGGCTCGTTGTGGCTTTTCAGCCATCGAAGATGGACTGCACTTTAATCAGTGCGCCGCATGTGACTAGCAGAGATCGAGCCCAGCCCCAAAGGGATCCCTTTTCCAAAAAGGCCCCCCCCGCGCGCAACGTGACAGTAGTACATCGCACCGTTACAAGGGGCGCCTCCGTTTCGGGCATCAGCATCCCGAGCTCAGATCCGGGGCCCCGATGCAGAGATGCAGAGGAGACCACATCAAGTGCTTCCCATCGTGACCCCAAAGGGCCGCGCCCTCGGGCCACTGCCGCCCCGACCTCCTCACTAAAGCAAGCTGCCCATCTTCCCATCCAGAGCTCAACGGGACCCTTTTAGCTAGCTACCTTAGCTTCAAGCGCTGCTGCTGCTGCTGCTGCATGCTGCTGCTGCTCTTCTCGCCTGGGGAAAGCTCTAAGCACTCTGGAACGCAGCTAGAAAGCCACTACCGCTCGGGAAATAGTCCCCCAGCCCCCAAGCATGGCCGCGATCTTGGATCGGAGAGAATAGCGAGGGGTGGGGGCTGCAGCTTGGGATTGCAATACCGAAAGTGGCTGGGCCGAGCCCGAAATCTGCAAGGTCTCTCTCCCTCTCTCCTCTCACTCGCACACACCACCCATCCCATCCCATCCCGTCGTCCCGCAGCCAGGATCCGGATAAGCGCCCGTGGTCCGATGTGGGAGTTGGCGCTTTTTGACTAATGGATATGGTAACGGTAAAAGAGAGGAGAGGAGGAGAGAGGCGGGAGGGAAAGGGGGGAGAGAGAAAAGGGCCACGGGACGGGCAGAGACTTTTGACAGGCGCGGCTCTTCTCCGGTGAAGCCAGCGACGATGGGCATTGCCGTTCCCCTCGCATTAGTAGTAGGCAGCCGTAATAATGCTTTGCACTTGTGCATGACAGACACACGGCAATGTCCTCTTTTCTTCCCCATTCGGGGGATGCGCGCCGCTCCATCCTTGCATCAAGCATGGCTGGCGCAACTAGGGGGTCGCTTCATGTGCAGGTCTGTACAGGACCCAGAAGCTTAATGTTGTTTGTGCTGATCTGTTGCCTGAGAGGGAAGTCGTCGTTCTGGATACTGTTCGTGTGACTCCAAGATAAAAGGGATGCATCGTTGCTCTTTATTTCTTTTCTCTCGTCTGTTGCCGTCTCGTGTTTTCTTTCTTTCTCCCCCTTTTCACTCGCTCGCTCGCACCGCCAAATCCTCCTTTTGTGACAAGAGACAAGAGCTTGCTGCTTTCTCACTCCGCTCTTTTGCGCTAAGACGACCTCTGCAGCCGGCCACGTCCGGCGGCGGCCGGGAATCGAGACGTCTCACCAGGGTCCTTCCTAGCCGCCGCCACGATAGTACGAGTACCGTTTAGCCAGGGAGGGGAGGGGTGCATATGGTTGCGTATGCATATTTGATGCCCTCCACGGACACAAGTCTCCTCCCGAGTGTGTGCGAAGTTGGACCTCGGCCATGGCCTGTTGCCCGCCAGTTTTTTTTTTTCTTCTCGTGAGACAGTCGCTGTTGTTGAGTACTACCACCTCCGTAGTAGCACAGCAGTAACGGCAACGGCAATGGAACAGCCCGAGTGACATGAAGTGTTTCGGTGTAAGCCGCCGAATGCATGTGTCGTAAAAGAGATGGCGACCCCGAGACTGCGCCTTAACAACCCCGAGGCCAGCCAGCCTTTCGGTCAACTCATCCAGCATCATCCGATTCTCAGTTCCCGTCGTCCGTCTCGACCAACGTTGGCAGCCCTTGGCATCACCCAAGCTTCGAATCATTGGTTCTTGGTTTTTCCCTAGTGCTCGTTTGCATCATTCCCCCCCTTCCTTTCTTCCTGTATCTCTTTGCCGCCATTGTTGGTCTCCAGGGTTTCCGTCTCATCCCCCGTACTCGAAGGCGGGGGAGAACGTGTTCTCGATTGCTCTCGAGGTCCACAACGCAGCAAGGCGGGCGAACCCTTGTTTGCTTCGACCAGATCTGTCTTCCTTTTCTGTTCGACAGTCTCTTCAGACCTGTCACTCTGTGTGCGCAATCTGCTCATCTGGCGGACACACACCCCTCCCCCCTTCCCCTCCCATTCATCTCATCGTGCGCTTGCAGCACCGACGTACCCGGTCTTTTGGTCGTCGCCTTTCTGCTTTCCTATGCCAGCCAGCCTTAGGACCTGTGCATTGCTCGTAGGGCGTGGTCGGTAGCTGCGTACCTAGACCCGCGATAAGAGAGACGTAATAGTAATCGTCTCTTTTGTCGTTTGCCAAGCTTGGGAAAGGGTAGATATCGTGAAGGCCGGTCTGGTTGTTGCTGCATCCTAAAGGGAGGGAGGGGGCAAAAGAGCTATAATTTGACAACACCACCCACCCTCACCCATTTCTAGAACCAGACTCGGACGTTGCTTTCTTTCTCTTTTTCCTGTTTTCTGTGACCAGTGATCGCTTTTGCATATCGTTAACCAGATATACACATAGCCAGGATATTGAAAGATCTTGACAAATGTCCGAGTCTGCAGAGGCATCTGAGTTCTCCATCGACAAGATCGCTCCCATTCCCATTCACCACACCAACATGGGAAATCCAAACATCCATGATGCAGAGAGAGCAATCTTCCTGACGCCTTCCTTGGAGGAGGAGGAGCTGCTGGCTTGGAGCAAGATCCGAAACTACTGCCAGGACTTCTTTTCCGAGTTCCTCGGGACCATGACATTGATCCTGTTCGGCGATGGTGTCGTTGCGCAGGTCGTGCTGAGTGGCGGCACCAAGGGTGACTACCAAAGCATCTCCTGGGGTTGGGGGTAAGTCTTCAGTGCGGTCATCCGCATTTCGTCAAGTGCCATAGTATCACGAAAGAGAGCCTCGTCCGACTAACAGCAGCCCAGAATCGCCGTCATGCTGGGCGTCTATGTCGGCGGCAAATCCGGCGGTCACCTCAACCCTGCGGTGACCTTGGCCAACTGCCTGTACCGCGGCCACCCCTGGCGTAAGCTGCCCGTGTACGCCCTGGCCCAGCTCCTCGGAGCCATGGCCGGCGCCGCCATCGTCTATGGCAACTACAAGTCGGCCTTTGATGCCTTTGAGGGGGGCGCCGGGATCCGGACCGTGACGGGGCCTACCGCCACCGCCGGCGTCTTCTGCACGTACCCTGCGCCCTTCATGACCCGAACCGGCATGTTCTTCTCCGAGTTCGTCGCCAGCAGCATCCTCATGTTCTGCATCTTCGCCCTGGCTGATCCGAACAACATCGGCGCTGGGAACCTGATGCCGCTGTGCTTGTTCTTCCTCATCTTTGGCATCGGTGCTTGCTTCGGCTGGGAGACGGGCTATGCCATCAACCTGGCTCGTGACTTTGGTCCTCGGTTGGTGTCCTACATGATTGGATATGGTCATGAGGTGTGGTCCGCGGGCGGTTACTATTTCTGGGTATGTATCGTGTCTCTTCCTATCGTTCCCCCTTTGTGGTTCCCCTCTTTGGCGGTGGCAACGGTTCAACGGTTCATGGTGATGTGTCGTCTGCTAACCATGAGCTGCAGATTCCCATGGTTGCCCCGTTCCTAGGCTGCGCATTTGGTGGCTTTCTGTACGACGTCTTCATCTTCACCGGCCCCAGCCCCATCAACACCCCGATGCTGGGACTGCAACGTCTGATGCGGCCCCGCAGAAGCGTGTGGTCCAACACCCATCAGTCCACCATCGAGACGAAGGTCTAGAACTTGGTCTGATGCTGGGGATGTTACCCTAAGATAATGATAACAACAGGACGGGGATTGTCTCGGTAATGAATACAGCCAAAGAAAAAGACAGAATCATATATGATTGGAGGGATTATGGAAAAAGATGTGGGCCAGCAATGAAAAAGGGGAAAAGGGAGGGAACACTTAAAAAAAAAAAGTTGACGATGTGTTTTGATGAACCGATGGCGAACCTTTTCAGGCGCTTTTCAGGAGTCTTGTGGGTATGAGAGCTTGGAGTATATGGTTGGGTGTATAGGTAAAAATGTATTGGTATAGCAGATGATAGTTTAGCGAGCGGTATAATACTGAGGTAATGTTTGATTCCACCCTCAAACTCGACAAGAATTGTGTACAAAGTTGACCTCGAGCATCGAGCATCAAAAGATGGTGTCCGTCTTGTCTTTGTGATCGATAAGGGGAGAAAGGCGGAACAAGGATGCGTGTATGCATGATGAGAACCCTCAAAACAACGGGGAAGGTAATCATATAATAGCTGGTACCAACCTGCTGGAAACATGATGCCGAGCGAGTGAGAGAGATGACAAGTGATGAAAGCAGAGCATGAGGATTCTGAGGTAGTTTCGATGATTGGGGGCCTTGATGAGACCGCAGCAGACGAGATGACCACAAAACCATGATCACCCTATAGATTGGCGAGGGAAGACGGTACCTCTGTCTGCATGATCCAACAGCCTGCGATGTAGATGGACTGAGTGCATGAGACCAGCTGTAGCCCGCATACTTGGACAGCTCATGCATCGGACCTCTTCAGCTCAGCTCAATGCACAGCAATGCGGGCCGAGAACTCAGCCATCTGGCACTTGCCTGATGCTGCTAAAACATGGGGTTGCCACCAGAATCGACACCGCTTGCCAATACGCGTCCACCGGCGAGGCTCGTTGCCACTATCGTGAGATGCCGACTAAGCAATAACGTTGCCGGTAAGCTCTGGGTCTGAGCGTCACTAAGCGATATCGCCTCCAGCCGTTGTTGCCAAGCCATGTTCATCGTCTGATCTCTGCTGTCTCTGAATCCTTGCGGTGTGTATCCCGTGCTCAGCCAGAAACACCATGTAAAGTGTTGCACGGGCTTCTCCGAGCAAAGGGGAGCAAAAGACGACAGAGCCTGCAGTATGGTCACCTGGTCCGTGTGGAGCTGGCGGCCGCGGAAAGAGAAGTGAGACTTGTCGTTTTCCTCCCTTTTCCTTCCTTTCGTTTTCGGGAGGTGGCCTCTGCGTTGCGTTGACGATACTACCTGGTAGGTATCAAGCGTATGCACACGCCCTGCGCCTTTGGCCGTACTTGGCTAGGAGACTGGCGAGAAAACGGAGACATCGTGACCGAAACGGTGTTGCTACTTCCGCGTAAATCCCGGTACGCTGAAGAGTTGCCGTTGGAGGAAAGCTTGAAGCCATCGTCGAGGAGACGTGCCGTAAGAAATGTGCGGTGCCTCTTCTTTGAAAAGGTTTCATGATGGTGCGGGCAGCTGAAAGTTGAAGGATGTGAGACGATGCATGAGGATGCTTGCTCTTCTCGACATTGTGGACGGCTGAATCGTATTGACGGCTCAATGGTCTTGTGGCAGCTGATTAGCTGAATGCAGCTGGTGTTCGTATGGAGCTGAAAAGGCGTGTATCCCTTTTGAGACTGGAGGGAGGCTCGCGGATAAAGACGATTGAACCCTGGCCCTGGTCGTCAATCCTGTTGTGTGGTTGATGTTGGAGGAGAATTATCCGGTACCGGCCGTCGAATCGTGGTTGGCTGACTAATATGTGGCTGGTTGTGGCTGGTGTTTCTCCAACTCGGCACGTGACCAAAGCGGCAGCAGAAGCCAAGGGCAAATCGGCGATTGTTTTCGAGGAGTCGCCTCTTCCTTTTAGCATCTGGCATGCAGTTGCTCGCATCGCCGGGAATGCAATGCCTCATATGGAACCATCACCATCGAGGCTCCGGAATGGGAGCATTCCGCCAATGGCAACGCCAGGTGAACGAGCGCCGCGATCACGGCTTTCTCTATCGGTTCTAACCCCGTCCTGACAGCTTCACGCCGTGTCGCTCTCGGTGATTCTCTACCGAGCCATTCCCGACCCCCTCAGCCAAGGGAACCCCTGTCGCGCGCCACAACCGAGCTGGTCATCGACTCTGTCCATTCATGGCCCCAGGCTGGGCGCGTGGCTCATTGACTTCGGATCGTCAGCCCCGAATCGCCCCCGAGTCGACTCGCCCTGTTCCACTCTGAGCGCCAACCATCCGCGCACTGCTTGGAGATGCGTGGAGCAGAGACCCGCGCTGGCCGTACGCCGGAGGCCGGGCTGCGGCGTGATTGGCCGGGAGTTGACGATTCGAACCCTTTCAGGGAATCCGAGCTGGACCTCTTCCGAGCCGGCTTCATCGGGATCGCAGGGCCAGAGCCTGGTCGACGTTGCTGATCCGGCAGGCCTTCCTGCGTGACATCACGAAGATGTGGCAGTGATGTGGCCCAAGTTTGCGGCCCTGACTGTGAGCATGACTGTGAGCAGGACTGTGAGCAGCGCCCAAGTCTCCGAAAAAAGGAAGAAGAGAGTGCAATCAGTGCCTCGAGGCTCGCAACGCAACAAGCCACCACGTGGAAAAGTCGCACGAAAGACCTAGAAGGCGCTACGGGTTTGGTCGTTCAGCAGAGTCAAACATACAAGGCTTACGACTGCGAAGCCTCTGATATCGACTCTGCCAAGTTTGCTTCTCTTCTTTTCCCCCATCCTCTCTCACTCCTCTCCTCCTCGCCCCTTTCGCCCCACGAATTAGTGTCGAGACCCCATCCTAATCGTCATATCAAGCCCAATCTCGTTTGACCCACGTTCAAGCGTCTGTCGGCCGTCATTCACCGAGCTCAGTCTCGGTTGCATCATTGAAGTCACCTCATCTGACGCAAATTCTATCTTCTGATTCTTCTTGTTCCACTTCGAGCATCACGGTGGACTCGCCTCTCTTCATTCTCCTCCTCGTGCTCTCTGCAGTTCCTGCAAGTCGTCACTTTTGTTACCTCCTTTAAGAGCGCCTTATCCCCCCGCCACGAAACTACCTCCTTGGAGCATCATCAATCGCGTTTTTGCACAGAGGTCAGGTAGGCTTTGCTAACAAAAGGATCCCTGCTATCTGCGTTCCGTCGTATTATTTTCTTCAACAACCGCTTCGCAAGTTCATCACCATGGTTCGAGGCTTCTCAAGCCTTCGACGGCCCCTGCTGGGTCTCGGCGCTGTCGCAACCGCTGGAGGTGCCGCTCTCTACGCCAACACCAGAATATCGCACACAACTGAGAAGCCGATCGCGGAAGTCAAGCGCGACAGCAATGGGCGCATCATCCCGCCTTCATTCCCCGTCGTTCCATCGCGCCTGCAGCAGCTGGCTGAATTGCGGCGCCACAGCAAAGACAATGAGAACCTCGACGAGTACGACCTCATCGTCATCGGCGCGGGCGCGACGGGCGCTGGAATTGCGCTTGACGCCGTGACTCGAGGCCTCAAGGTGGCCGTTGTCGATCGCGATGACTTCGCGGCGGGCACCAGCTCCAAGAGCACCAAACTGGTCCACGGCGGCGTGCGCTATCTCGAAAAGGCTGTCATGAACTTGGACTACTCCCAGCTGCAGCTGGTCATGGAGGCGCTGCACGAGCGCAAGACCTTCTTGACGATTTCGCCTCACCTTTCCAACTCGCTTCCAATTCTGCTGCCTCTCGACAACTGGCTGCAAGCTCCATACATGTGGATCGGCACAAAGGCCTACGACCTGCTCGCTGGCTCACAGGGCCTTGAGGGCTCCTATTTCATGAGCAAAAGCAAGGCTATTGCCAATTTCCCTCTGCTGCGCCAGGACAACTTGGTCGGTGCCCTGGTCTACTACGATGGCCAGCACAACGATTCCCGAATGAACGTTTCTCTCGCCATGACTGCCCAACTGTACGGCGCTACCGTTCTGAACCATGTTGAGGTCACGGGCTTGGATAAAGACGCGAACGGGCGAATTCGTGGCGCAACTGTCCGGGATACCATGCCCGACGGCGACAACAAGGAGTTTACCGTGAGGGCCAAGGGCGTCATCAACGCTACCGGGCCCTTCACTGATGCCATTGAGCGCATGGATGACCCATCGCGCATGGAGCTCGTTGCTCCCGCCTCAGGCGCCCACGTCATGTTCCCCGGCAGCGTGTGCCCGAACGGCATGGGATTGCTCGAGGCGCGAACTTCCGATGGGCGAGTCGTCTTCGTGCTGCCATGGCAAGGCTACACCGTTGCTGGTACGACGGACCATCCTTGCCAAATTGAACGGGAGCCGATTGCGCCAAAGGAAGACGTGGACTTTATTCTCAAAGAAGTCAACAAGCTTCTACGACCGGATGCGAAGCTGAGCCAGTCCGACATCCTGGCAACCTGGTCAGGTAAGAGACACTTCCTTATACCCGCAGATAAAGATGAGAACTTGTTGGACTAACATGGAGAAGGCATCCGACCTCTGGTCCGAGATCCCAAGGCCAAGAACACCGAGTCTTTGGTACGAAACCACCTTGTCACCGTCTCGCCTTCCGGTCTCCTGACCTGCGCCGGTGGCAAATGGACCACCTACCGCCAGATGGCCCAGGACGCGGTCGACGAGGCGATCAAGACTTTTGGTCTTACGCCCTCTGTGGTCTCCCTACCCGACATCAGCGGTGCCGGCCTCCCTGGTATTCAGACAACGGGTCGCTGCATCACCAAGAAGGTCCCTCTGATTGGAGCCCACGGCTACTCGACGTCTTTGGCCTCTCAGCTGATGGAGGTTCACCATATCGATGCCGATGTTGCCCACCACCTAGCACACAATTACGGCGATCGTGCTTGGGCTATTCTGTCCGCTTCCAACGCCGCCACTCGCCTGATCCCCTCGCTGCCCTTCATTGAGGCCGAGATTCGCCATGGCGCTCGGTCCGAAGCCGCTTGCACCGCCGCCGATCTCATCTCCCGCCGCATGCGCCTCGCCTTCCTGGACGTCGAGAACGCCCTGCGTGCGCTACCGCGTGTCATTGATGTCATGGCCGAGGAGCTCAAGTGGTCAAACGATCGAAAGCAAAAAGAATGGAAGGAGACCATCTCATTCTTCAGGTCAATGGGCTTGGAAGAGGCTAAGCAGAACATTACGCGCAAAGAGGTCGAAGCACTACCTGCTCTGCCCAGCCGAAACCCTAGGGTTGCGACCACGGCCGAGCAGGAGGAGCTGGGCAAGGTTGAAGCCAACGGCGTGCTGGCTTAAGCTTGAGTGAGACGAGTCTGTTCTTGTACATATGGTGTTCAGGGAAAGGGTGTTTTGCTTTGTTTGCTTCGTCTTCGGAGTCTGATACCTGGAGTTGGGATCGGAAAGAAGGGTACAAGGGATCTGCTATGCAGGGTAGAAGCAGCGGTTGGATTTTCAGACAAAGTACGGGCGTTATAGACGGCTTCTCATTGTTACTGATATATACCTACAATAGCATCAGCGATTATCTTGAATTTGTTGGATCCCTGCGTGACACGCTCGATGTGGATGATACTTGACTTGGTGATGAACAAATGGCCGCTGGGTGGTGGCAGGAAGAATCCAGTCGCAAATGCAAGCACAATCGGCTCTTCAAGCGGGGGAGAGGAAACGGAAGCCCAGCAAAGAGGCAGTTGCAGAGGCATGTGCTATATATACCTGCCACGACCGAATGTCTGCAGCACAGGATTGGAGTCTTGACACATTCCGCCAGCATTGCCATCAACTTCAGTGTCGGCTTTTGGAGGATCAGTAGATATTTTTTCTTACGAGCATTTCTTTCTGGCGTCTTTCCCACCGTCGCCACACATATAGACACAGCTGCGTCCAAATAACAGCAAAGATGGCCTGGTTGAAAAAGCTGGCCCTCGTCTTGTTGGCAATCGTGCCATATGCCACGGCTTCTCCGGCCCTCAGCCCCAGGTCCCGTGAGATTCTGAGCCTCGAAGATCTCGAATCCGAGGACAAGTACGTCATCGGCCTGAAGCAGGGCCTGTCGCCCACGGACTTGAAGAAGCATCTACTGCGCGTCTCCGCCGTCCAATATCGCAACAAGAACAGCACGTTCGAAGGCGGCACTGGCGTCAAGAGGACGTATGCCATCGGCGACTACCGGGCATACACTGCCGTCCTCGATCGAGACACGGTTCGAGAGATTTGGAACGATACTCTTGTGAGTCTGTGGTTGAGTGCAGATGGTCGCCTCTGGTGCTGGTCTTGTCGTCTCTCTAACGCTACCGGGTGTTTGTCAGATCGACTGCATCGAGAGGGAAAAGATATACACCATTCACGGCAACGTTGCGACGCAGGAGAAGCCGCCCTGGGGCCTTGCAACGCTCTCGAACAAGAAGCCACACGGATTCCTGTACCGCTACGACAAGAGCGCGGGCGAGGGAACCTTTGCCTACGTGCTGGACACGGGCATCAACTCCAAGCACGTGGACTTTGAGGGCCGCGCCTACATGGGGTTCAGTCCGCCCAAGACGGAGCCGACGGACATTAACGGACACGGGACTCATGTTGCGGGCATCATCGGCGGCAAGACCTTTGGCGTGGCCAAGAAGACGCAGCTCATCGGCGTCAAGGTGTTTCTGGATGATGAGGCGACGACGTCGACGCTGATGGAGGGGCTCGAGTGGGCAGTCAATGACATTACGACAAAGGGCCGCCAGGGCCGTTCTGTCATTAACATGTCTCTTGGTGAGTGGCCCTCGATGAACTTGTGTTGATGTGTGGGAGTGCGTGGAGTGAGCTGACGCCGAGCACAGGAGGACCCTATTCGCAAGCGTTGAACGACGCCATCGACCACATCGCCGACATGGGGATCCTCCCGGTTGCTGCTGCGGGAAACAAGGGCATTCCGGCCACGTTCATCTCGCCCGCTTCCGCCGACAAGGCGATGACGGTGGGCGCCATCAACTCGGACTGGCAAGAGACCAACTTTTCCAACTTTGGCCCCCAGGTCAACATTTTGGCGCCCGGAGAAGACGTCTTGTCGGCGTATGTGAGCACAAACACGGCGACGCGCGTGCTATCGGGCACTTCGATGGCGGCGCCTCACGTTGCCGGACTGGCGCTGTACCTGATGGCGTTGGAGGAGTTTGACTCGACGCAGAAGCTGACGGACCGCATATTGCAGCTGGGGATGAAAAACAAGGTGGTCAACCTGATGACGGACTCGCCCAACCTGATTATTCACAACAATGTCAAATGATGGCTCTGCCCTTGCGGTTTGCGTTGTTGTACTTTTGGTGCAGACAGTATAGATATTATTTCATTGTCATGGTATCAATAGATGCTTTTATAATGACCTGGTCAGCTGCTCTTTTGACCTGGGTACCTAGGTACGAGTTGACGACGATATGAGGACTCTTGCTGGATGAGGCGTTGCCTCGAACACTTGCAGGGTAGCCTTGATACATAGTTTAGACGACAGTGTGGTGTTCTCCTGATACTGTCTGCCTTGTCCTTGACAAACTCATGTAATTGTACGATCAATACTTGATGGATATGCATCAACTTGGCAAATGGGCCATGGCAAGGTCAGGAGATGAGAAGAAGCCATCAAGGTGGTGATTTTGTAGCGCATTCTGCTGGAGCACAAAGTCGTCATATATCACCCAAAGTGGCTCGATGGTCACCTCAGCCCAAGTGGCCCAATGAGGAGCGGGGGAGCGGAAGGCGGGGGGTTTTTTGCATGTGAAAAGACCATCACGACAGATTGAGGGGGGTTGTGCGCCTGGCCAAGACTACTTCAGTAAGCTGGCGGGGGGGAGAGAGTACTAATAGAGGGACAAGTGTGTATAATGAGATGCCTCGGCTTTTAGAGCGAGAAGAGAAAGAAGAACGGATGCTGGAGGAGGGTTAGGGTCAGAGGAGGATTGTCAGGCTTGTCTGCAGAGAATGTCCTTGGATGAGATGGAGGAGTTATTAATGGGTAGTTCCTGGTGAGATGAAGAGATGGTGAGGGGATGGCATAACGTATTGGATATGATACTATCTCATTTTGGGTCCTGGGAGGTTGGCGGGGGAGAATGCGGGGATTTACACCCATTGATGATGATGATGTTACCTGGTAGGTAGGTAGGTAGGTAGTGTATGACAGCTGGAGAGAATCAAGACCCCGATCGGAGTGCGAGATTCTAGGTCTTATCCGTGTTTCTTTTTTAGGTGCATTGTAAGAGCGATGAAATGACTGCTATACAAACTCATCTGAGGCTGTTGATTGGGCTGTCTGTCATTTTATACGAGAGAACGTTGGGTTGTGATGGGCTGAGGAGAACTAGGATGTATGTACCTTATGTAAATGGCTCGGTGACGGACGGCTCCCCTGTGGCGGTTTCTCTTATAGTGAAGTCGATGTGGTTCCATTGAGTTTATTCAGATAGTGTGTGTATGTATAAGGTATGTAATTGGATCAGTCTGGTGTAATAGGTATCTACTTGGCTGTTGGTAGCTGGAGAGACGGAGGACGCAGCCACCTCGGGCGTGGCAGTCGCAAATCACCCGATAACAGGCCAGAGTCTCCCAATCGAAGCGTGCCCTCCCCTTTTGCATATGCAAGATAAAGCAGCCTCGACGACGGATAAACACAAAAAATCTTGATAAAAAATATTCCCGCATGCGAGTAGAGTACACGTAGCTTGGACGTACCTATTTTTTATTTTATTTTTTTTACTTTTTCTCGTATTCTTTGTTTTTGTGCTCCGTTTCTGCTTCATCTTGTCGTCGTCATCTCTGGTTACCTCCTCATCGTCCATCCCACCAACCCCTCACCTGTATCTGGCTCTGCTGCTGCTGCTTCTTCGTCTTCATCTATCCTACATAGCCCTCCTCCTCCTCCTCCTCCTCCTCCTCATCATCTGTCTCTATACTATATATATATATATACATACGGTCGGTCGTTTTCAAGTCAATCGTTTTATCCCCACAGTGACACACACACCATGGGCTCGGAAGAGGAGCAGAAGCCCGTCATCATCGTCGGCGGCGGCCTGGCCGGGCTGGTGGCCGCCCACGAGCTGGCCCAGCGCAAGGTGCCGACGGTCATTGTCGACCAGGAGAACGAAAACAGCCTGGGCGGACAGGCCTTCTGGTCGCTGGGCGGCCTGTTCCTCGTCGACTCGTACAGCCAGCGCCGCATGGGCATCAAGGACTCGCGCGAGCTGGCGATGCGCGACTGGCTGGGCTCCGCGCAGTTCGACCGCGACGAGGACTACTGGCCGCGGCAGTGGGCGCGGGCCTTTGTCGACTTCGCCACGGACGAGTTCGAGGACTACGTGCGGGCGCTCGGGCTGGGCTTCCTCTTCAACGTCGGCTGGGCCGAGCGCGGCGACGGCCGGGCAGACGGCCACGGCAACTCGGTGCCGCGCTTCCACATTGCCTGGGGCGCCGGGCCCGAGGTGGTGCGCGTCTTTGCGGATCCGGTGCGCAGGGCGGCCGACGAGGGCCTCGTGACGTTCAAGTTCCGGCACCAGGTCGACGAGCTCGTCGTGGACGGCACCGGCCGGGCGGTCGGCGTCAGGGGCAGCGTGCTCGAGGCCGACGACTCGCCCCGGGGCGTCCAGACGTCGCGAGCCGTCGTCGACTCGTTTGAGCTGCGCGGCGCCGCCGTCATCGTCACGTCGGGCGGCATCGGCGGCAACATCGAGGCCGTCAAGAAGAACTGGCCCGTCGACCGCCTGGGCCCCAAGGTGCCCGACTTCTTCGTCACCGGCGTGCCCGCCCACGTCGACGGCCGCATGCTCCAGATCACCGAGAACGCCGGCGCCAACCTCGTCAACCGCGACAGGATGTGGCACTACACCGAGGGCCTGCAGAACTGGGACCCCATCTGGCCCAACCACGGCATCCGCATCCTGCCGGCCCCGTCGTCGCTGTGGCTCGACGCCTCGGGCAAGCGGTTCCCGCCGTATCTCTTCCCCGGCTCGGACACGCTCAGCACGCTCAAGGCCATCTGCGCGACGGGCTACGACTACAGCTGGTTCATCCTCGACCAGAGCATCATTGCGCGCGAGTTTGCCCTCTCCGGCTCCGAGCAGAACCCGGACCTGACCAGCAAGAGCATCTGGGAGCTGCTCAAGAACAGGCTCTTTTCCTCAAAGGGCACCGTCAACGTGCAGCTGTTCCAGGAAAACGGCAAGGACTTTGTCGTGCGAGACACGCTCAAGGAGCTGGTCGCCGGCATGAACGAGCTGGCCAAGGAGCGCAACGGCCCGGTCCTCGACTACGACAAGATCAAGGAGGTTGTCGACGCCCGCGACGACCAGTTCAACAACGCCTACTCCAAGGACGCCCAGGCCATGCTCATCCACAACGCGAGGTCGTACTGGATAGACAAGCGCAGCCGCGTCGCGGCGCCGCACAAGCTGCTGGACCCTGCCCACGGGCCCCTCATCGCCGTCCGCCTCAACCTGCTCAGCCGCAAGACGCTCGGCGGCCTCGAGACGAACCTGAGCAGCAACGTCATGAGGAAAGACATGACGCCGTTCCCGGGCCTCTACGCCGCGGGCGAAGTCGCGGGATTCGGCGGCGGAGGCGTCCACGGCTACAATTCGCTCGAGGGCACCTTTCTGGGCGGCTGCATCTTTTCGGGGCGCACGGCTGGCCGAGCCGTGGCGGACGAGCTGGCCGAGGTTGTCAAGGAGTGAGTGGCGTGTCTTCTGGGGGAGCTTCCTTTTTTTTTTTCTTTGAGAAGAGTGATGAGGTTATACTACCGTGTTTTTCTTATTTACGACGAAACCCGCGGGGCAAAAGGCGAGTTGGAGGAGTTGGTAGCATTCATGATTTTTATCTTTCCTACTGTGTATGGTTTATTGCCGGTTTGACCTATGCTATTTGACGCAATGAGACCAATGATGAGCCCCTGTGTCATGAATGCTTTGTATTAGTATATCAACCAAAGCTCTCTCCGTTGCTCTGATTTCTCATTCTGTCATTTTAAAGTTGGAGGGTTTGTAAAGGGAGAACAGGGGGGGAGATGGCCTTCGATCAACACGAGGCTAGATGCGTGATTGGTGGAATATTATGCCAGACGACATCCTTTTGTTCGGAAGAATTGTCCCAGGCTGTCGGATATTTGCCGTGATGCAACTATACTCGTACTACTACGATGCTCTTCTTCCTATTGCTCGATTGGAGCGAATTTGGGGTAAACGTTTTCGGTCAAGGGTTGGAGGAGAATCTGGGGAAATCTGGGGAAACTGTCCGGGGAGGGTGCGATATGTAAGACGCTGTTTGTGTATAAATATCGGGAGAGGGGGTCCTTGAACTGTTCATCCTTACGGCGAGTCTCAGCTCAAGCAGAGCCAGGTCTTGTCCATTGATTCCTTATTTGACTGGCTGACCGACTTGATTAAGAGACGGAATGCATTTCTCGTCGCTTTCTTTGGGCCTGCTTTCTGCGGCGGGCGTCGTCGTCAATGCCCTGCCCGGCTTGGGCCTCGGGGACCTGCTCTGGCCCCTGAAGGTCCCCGACACGGTCGTCATTGACGGGTGGCGTCTCGTCGATGCAAAGACGCGTCTCTACCTGGGCGACCGGGAGCTCAAGGCGGCGCTGAAGCACCTCACAGCCCAGGCAGACTCGTGGCTATCCCAGGGCCCCTGGACCGTCACCGCCAAGACGAAGCCTCCCCCCAACGGCACCATCCACGACTACTCGTCCCAAGCACCGTACTGGTGGCCCAACCCCAGCACGCCCGACGGCTGTCCGTACAACCAAAGGGACGGCGAGCGCAACCCCGAGGTCGACCAGTACCAGGACAGGGTCTCGGTGGGCAAGATGTTCAACTCGACGTACGTGCTGTCGCTGGCGTGGTATTACACCGGCGAGAAAAGGTACTCGCAGCACGCGGCGGATATCCTGAGGACGTGGTTCCTGGACGACAAGACGGCGATGAATCCGAATCTGGAGCACGCGCAGATCATTCCGTGCGCGAACACGGGGCGGTCGATTGGCATCATCGACTTCAGCCAGGAGTATACGAACGTCGTCGACGCTGTGGCGATTCTCAACTCGGGGCCTGCGCCCGGCTGGACGAAGCGGGACAATAACAAGTTTGTCGACTGGAACAAGCGCTTCTTGGCGTGGCTTGCGGATTCGCCGTTTGGTGTCGAGGAGGCTTCTGCGCAGAACAACCATGGGACGTTTGCCAACATGCAGATTGCCGCCTTGGCAGTCTTTACGGGGAATCATTCTCTTGCTGTGCAGAGGACCAGGATTGCAAGGGGCTTTATCGACAGCCAGATTACCGCGAACGGCTCGCAGCCGCAGGAGCTGGCTCGGACGAGGAGCTTCCACTATTCGAACTTTGACTTGTGCGCGCATTTGCGGATGGCGCTTATCGCGAGAAAGGTGGGCGTTGACTTGTTTCGGTATAAGGGGCCGCAAGGGCAGACGCTGTTCAAGGCGGTGGAGTTTCTTGTGCCCGCGGCAAAGGGGGGAGCGAGAGCGTGGACGTATCCGGAGCTGGGGTTTACGCAGTATGCGGCTACGGATAATGTGAGGGCTGCGGCGCAGGAGGGGGATACTGTTGCGAGGGGGGCGGTTAAGGGGTTGAAGGCGCCGCCGGGGGGAGATATCTTTGGGTTGAGGCCGGCGCCGGAGCAGTTGGATAGTATTGCGACGGTTGGGTGATGGATGTGGTTGGAGGGAATAGGGGGAAGATGGGGCGGGGGGGTTATGATGGAGATGGGTGATATGTTGCTACTGTTTTCATGGCTCTTGGCTGTTATTAATACTCTTTGGTACTGCCTCTACGCTCTATGTGCCGGAGTGACGCTTCGTTATATGGGGGTTGACGTGTAACCGAGTCTCTCATATTCGGTTTGTCCCTTTTCACGTCGTCACATTCTCCCCCTAATGATGACAACGACCAGGGGGGAATCTTCTGACACAATTTTGCATTATCCAGCCTCAACGTCTGCATCTACAAGAGTAGAATCCTCACGTCTACTCGAAATCATCCCATATGGTCGCTAACAGCGGTTGTCATCACGATGATGACGACTCAGCAACACATGATCCCAAAGTTCCTTATGGCATGATCCCTGAAGCAGTAAGAAACACGCATGGATCGTGTTCAGCTCATGCAAACAAGGAGGGAGGGGGGGCCTACTGCAGATGATTCTTTACTGGTGCCGTGTGCTTCTCCTTCGCAAGAGGGCCGTTGCTCGAATGGTAAGTAATGTCTATAGGTGCTGTACCTTTTGCTCAAGTTGACATCTCACAGTGATCCTGCCCTTGAATATTGTCATCAGTCGGGACATCAACCTTAGCATTTGGATGGCCGCTGAACCAAGGCCTTTGGAGGGTTATTCTAGCACTTGGCGGTTGCATCTAGAAGCGAGTGACTGATGGCACGATATGTGCAAGTCCCAGTGCGCAATATCCCCGACTTTCTCGTGCTCCCTGTGGCTCTAGACGTGTCTGGTTCAACGCTTCACATGACGACATAATTTGACGTCGGTGTGCTCTCTGCCAAGATGATGTTTTCAAGGGTAGTTCTCCTCCTCATTTATCGTCAAGACAGTCGCCGTCCTTGTCAGAGACGCAACCCGACCAATTGCTGGTGAAAATGGTGTTCATTGTTGAGTATGAAAAATCAGAATCGAGGTCCGTCGTTTGTACACATATGGCACTAGGGGCAAACCCCCAGTAATGAACATGTGATCATATACGATGGTGAGGTACGGAATAGCGAAAGATATTGTCCTTGACCTGGAACTTGGGCTTTTCTCACCTCAGCCGCACTGCAACATGAGAGAGAAACTGCTGGAATTGTCCTTACCTGAGGTAGTCTGCGAGTCGTAACGTCTGGTTCTTGTTCCAATTATTCTCGCGACGGTTGGAATTGAAGCCATCTGAGACACCCAAAGAGATCTGATCCATGTTCCCCTGCACATATACTGTAGACCTTTGGGGTCTTGTCTTGGCGTCGTGCCAGCCTGTCAGCTCGTTGATATGCCGATTTTGCCCCTGAACTTACAAGCCTGTGAATGTATTATTTTAAACGTCGCCAAGTTGTTACTGATCCCTGCTCTCGAACTAGATTGTCGAGATATCACGCCTTCTGCATGTCAATCGAACAAAATCATCCCGCCATGTAATACCTCATGACAATAGGATATCGCTTGCACCTTGTTAATGAAAGAAGCTTAGGTATATTTGTCAGTAGCTCACGCTATACACCTTCCAGTATCCCAATCCCCCATTCAGAGAAGCATAACTCGAGGCCCCCCTTCCCCCAACACCCAAATACCGTCCCGTCCCCTTCACTCCAAACGAATACCCCTTTCCAGACTTGTAACCCACCGTGAACACAACGGCCTTCCCAGCATCACTGCAGAGCTGCCCGTTGTCACAGATGTAGTTCCGTCCACTATCGTCCGAAAGCGTAAATTCATCCCCTCCAACCGTCACCGCATGTGCGATCCACCTCTGAGAAGGAGCATCATGTCGCTCAGTCGCCCTACTGAGGACAATAGTGCCTAAAAAGGACGTCTTTTGGGTGAGTGCGAAGCCGTTTGCTTCGAGAACGAGGTGGCGGCCTTCGGTAAGCATTCCACGAAGCGGCTTGAACCCCCTTTCGACCTGAGTCGTCAAGTCGGCAATCACCCCGGTGCCAGTGTAAGGAACTGGTGGCTGGACCTCCGAGTACAAGGACTGGCAGTACGACGAGCCGTCGTACACTCCGTTGGAATCCGTATGGGGGGTCTGCGGCTCAGGGAGTTGTGGGATGGAGTAGTCGGGGTGGTCAAAGTCAAAGGCATCGACCAGATCGGACATGTGGCTACGGCGCCAGTAAACCATTTCTTCCGTCGTGACGTTGCGGCCCTTTGCGGCCTGCCACTTCTCCACAAAGAGAATCTGCGAGTTGTGGTCGCTGTGAGCGGAAAACACGCCGCCGTTGCGCGTCCAGGGCGAGATGATGTAGAACGGCAGCCGGAAGCCGGGCCCGACAAAGGTATAGCCCACCTGCCCGTACGGATCATCGATCCATTCGCCGGCGGTGTCCCTGGGAGAGCGATAGGGGTCGACGTGGTCGAACCAGCCGCCCGTTTCGTCGTACGAGATCATGAGGGCCGTCCTGTTGTACTTTGGTGAGTTGAGGACGGCCTGGGCAACCTGGTGCTGCAGCCAGGCGCCATCATGCGGAGAATACGGGGGATGCTCCGAAAGCTCCATGGGAGCCACGATGTAAGAGACTTCGGGGAGTGTGCCGTTGGCAGCCTTTGCGTAGAACGTGTCGAGCGAAAGACCCTTCATGCCCCTCTCGTAGAGACTGGAGCCCGGCTCGGCGTCCTGGAACTGCTGGAACCGGGCGTACGAGTTGTCGTCGAAGTTGTCCGCGTCCTGGAAGACTTGCCATGTCACGCCCGCGTCTTCGTAGTGCTCGCCCACCGTCTTCCACTTGAGCGGGTAGCAGTTGAAGCCGCCGGGCTCGCAACCCGGCGTGATGTTGTTGTCGATGTACGGGTTCCCGCCCTGGTCTGGGGTTTGAGGGCCGCCGGGGACGTTGACGCTGCCGGAGAGCCAGGTCACTCTGTTGGGATTCGTGGCGGCGACGATAGCTTCCTGGTGTCCCAATCAGCATGGTTATTTTTACTCCTCAGGTACCTACCTATCTATATGTATGAGGTGACGTACCTGGTACATGTCGGCAACGACGAAACTATCCGCCAAGGCAAACTGAATCGGAATGTCCTGCCGCTTGTAGAAGCCGATGCTGTACGGACTGTTGTCCACGGCCCAGCGATCATTGCGGCCAGAGTTCCATGCTGCGTGATTCTCCTGCCAGCTGTTGCTCCCCGAGACCATGCACTGCGTTGCTTCAGTCCAGTTGCCGCCGAGGTAGTTGATGTAGAAGGGAGTCACGTAGTCGGTCTCGTTGGTCAGTTGCGAGTTTGTCACTTGTTTCCAGACCGGGACGCCGTCGTTCATCTGCAGGTTCGCGTCTGCGAAGCCTCGGACGCCGGCCATTGTGCCAAAGTAGTGGTCAAAGGCACGGTTCTCTACAGATTATTGGGTGTCAATTTTCAAGACGTCGACGCTCAAAAACTAAGATCTGCGTATCATACCCTGCATGAAGAGGACGACATGGTCAATGTCCTTGAGGCTGCCTGCACTCGCAAGGCCGATGACGGCCATCAACGTCGCCGACGCAGGCGCAAGAGTCACGAAGCGAGGCATCTTGTCTGACGGTGGCAGCCAAGAAGCAGGATAGCTGAGGTGCCCGGGAGAACTTCTTGCAGCCCAGCTTCACCACACTGAAGATAGATCTACGACAGACATCGCGTGGATGATATACGCTTCGCTTCCAGTGCGCATCATCACAGACACACACCCCTCACTGCAATGTGAGTTGCCAAGCGCAGTGTAGCACTGACGTACCGACAAGGCGGCTGTCCGTGCCGAAGGTCACGGTTCATCATGCGGTTAAAGGATAAACAGCTGTGATGTTGCATTTCCTGTCTGACCTTCTACCGACGCCCCAAAGCGGAAGGTAGGTGGCCATTGTTTGTTGAGAGAGGAGATCACCATGAGGTTGGGACTTGTGCTGCAGGGAAGGGCAGTTTAGGAGATGTTGGGATAATGGTTAGCCAACAGGATAAAGCGCGTTACACTCCATCTTTTGCACTCAAAGCGGTAGAGTCTCTCATCAAGAGACATGGAGTAGGAAATTTCAAAGCCGCTAGAAAAAAGATCCAGGTCCAATGTTGCGCTCAAAAGCATGTGATTGGATCCATCGGGAAAGGACAGATGCGAGATGCGCAGCCAGACGATCAAGACATGTGCTTGCGAGAAGCCAATAGCGGCCACCCGGTGGCCCTCGTGACGGCGGCCGTGGTTGGCTGGAGCGGCACCGATGCAAGGATGGGTGAGTTAGTGCAGGGGGACTCGCGAGGTTCCACAAGGACGAAGACCACGATAGTAGTAGTAGCAGAGTAGTATTGTAGCTGCATGATGGACATCGAGAGGTGTGGAGACTGAGACAGCTCTTTAGGCGACAAGAAAGAGCGGGAAAGGCCTCATTTGTACTGCTTGGAGATGAATTAGTACATGAGTCTGTTGTGTGAGTCTGTGTTGAGAGGCGAGGGGAGGAGAAGGAGGAGAATTGGGGAGAGTGTCTTGACTTACACGGAAGATGCCGTGATACGTAAGCCTCCCGAACACTACTAGATGGGCGTTTCAACACCGTCTCCCACATTCCCGAGGAAATCGTCTGATAAAAAACAACAACACAAAACACTCACCAGCAAGATAGCAGAATAGCCTGGCAGACCGGTGCTACTAGACCAGAACGCCGGCCGGGCAAAAAAAACAGCATCTTTGGCCTCGTCCTCCTGCGGGGCCCGCCACAAACCCGGGCATTCAACAAATCAAACGACGAAATCCCCACGTGCGGCGAGTGGCCCGGCAGTCGATGCCGACAGAGTGGTGACGAATACCTCCGCGCGTCTTTATACCGATGTTGCGAGAGTCTTGGCATTTGGGCCTTGTCTGTCCGATCACCGCCGTTGTTTTCTGCTTGTTTTGTGCCTCTTATCTGTTGTGTCATGACGTGTCCCGGTTTCTAGCCGTTTTTTCTCTCTCTGTTTGGAATCCTGACTTTTTTGCTTGTCCCCCCCCCCTTTTGTCGGATGAGCTATGTCGAGTTGAGTGTGTCGAGAGACATGTTGATGAAATCTTCTAGCTCAAAAGTCCAAATACTCAAATCGGAATGAGGGACGAACTCGAAGACCGCCGTCTGCTCGATCAAGTAGACGTCGATAGCGATGACTTGGCGACCCAACCAAGCATCGACGAGGCACGGCAGGCAGAGACAGCTGCAGAGCCCACGGCCCGTCCAAAGCCCAGGATTGCTCTCGTCCGCATTGCCGGCCTCATCGTCGCACTCTGTCTGGGCTCCCTGCTTGTTCTGCTGTTTGCCCTGAACCGCCACGCTTCCGGCGCCCCCTTAGACGACAGCCAGCTTGCCATTCCACTTCATCCGACCGAGCATTCCACAAGAGATCCCACCACACTGACCTTTGACTGGCATGTCACTTTGGGCACGAAAGCCCCGGATGGGGTGGAGAAGGAGGTGTATCTGATCAACGGTGCGTGAGGATATTATTCATGCAGCACCTCTTACCTGGAGGGCTCAGAAGGCCACAGTCCGAGGGGCGTGGTCGGATCGATTGGCTGACATTTCTGAACAGGACAATTCCCGGGGCCAACCATCGAGGCACGATCCGGGGACCGCATCATCGTCCGTGTCCACAATGACCTCAAGGACAAGGCCGACGGCGTCTCGCTGCACTGGCACGGCCTTCGCATGCAGGGCTTCAACGCCATGGACGGAGCCGTTGGCTTCGTTCAGTGTCCTATCCCCGCTGGCGGCTCGTTCGTCTATGACTTTCGCATCCGCGACGACGAGCACGGCACGTTCTGGTGGCACGGTCACTCCCAGCTGCAAAGGGGGGACGGCCTCTTTGGCGGGTTGGTGATTCACGAGCCGAGACAACATCGGAGCGACAATGAGGCTGCAAGTGACGAAGCACTGCTCCTCATCGGTGACTGGTTCCATCGCCGGCAAAGTGATGTCCTCGATTGGTACAGCAGCCCGGCGAGTGCAGGCAACGAGCCCGTGCCGGATTCCATCGTCATCAACGGCCGTGGCCGATACGACTGCTCCATGGCCGTGCCGGCTCGTCCTGTCAAGTGCAAGGCAACCAGCTTGAGCAACTTCCCGCCTCTGATCAAGAAGGCTACAGGGGAGACGCTGCTGAGAGTTGTCAACACAGGCACCGTCGCCGGCTTGACTGTCGGCGTTGACGGGGCTTCCCTCCAGCCGACACACATGGATGGAGGCTGCAAGGTGGATTCGAAGCCGGCTGATTCCATTGGTACTCTCTATCCCGGAGAGAGGGTTGATTTGTTGCTCAAGTGGAAGACTGATCAGGCGGCGGAGCCGTGGTTCAACGTATATCTAGATCATGAGTGAGTTATCCCACCTCATACCTCTTGTACTCTCAAAAGGCAAACAATCCTCTAACACCCCATAGGAATCTTCGTTTCGGCAACCCGGCGTTGAACCCCAACCATACCTTTCCAGCTCTACCGAAAACAGTCACGGCTCATGATAGGGACCAGGCGCCCCCTTTGAGATTCAGCAGCAGTCATCTTGATCTAGCGTCCCTTTCTGCCACCGAGGAGCCATCTCCCATCGCCACGGCGGAAGAAGAACAAACTGTTCTGCTCTACGTCTCGACTCAGAAGCTTGCGGTGCACGGAAACAAGCCGCTCGGCTTCGTCAATCACACGGTTTGGCAACCACAGTCGCCGCCGCTGCTGTCACTGAACCGGTCATCCTGGGACGAGAACCAGTTCGTCCCGTTCATCGGCAGCGGGTCAAAGCCAACAAAGGTCAAGCTGGTGATCAACAACCTTGACGATGGTTCACACCCATTCCATCTTCATGGCTATTCTTTCCACGTCCTGTCCTCCTTCCGGGCAGACAATGCCAAGCTTGGGAGCTATAACCCTTACGAAACACCGGAAGACAAATCACCAGGCCATTGGAAACGGGAGAGGCCTCTCCGGAAGGACACCGTCAGCGTGCCGAGAAAAGGCCATGTGGTGCTGTCATTTGTCGCCGACAACCCCGGAATGTGGATGCTACACTGCCATATGATGGTACACCTTGGAACAGGCATGGCGACGGGCTTCCAGGTCGGAGTACCAGAGGATGAAGAGCATATATATGGATTGGACGAGTCAGCAGCGAGGTTGTGCAAAGCGTCGGAATAAACAAGAACCAAGATACCCAAGACCAAAAGAAGAAAAACACTTATGAGACCAAGACAGATATCATTGTACATTCATTAAAACAGAAACATATGAAGAACAAGAAGAAAAAAAAGGAATAAATATTGATGAACCATAGTAGCCCAAAAACGTATTGTAAAAGATATACACAGAATATGAACAATGGGGGTATAATTGACCAAAGAATAAACATCATATCCAAGACGTAAACAATTCCTCGACAGAGAAATTTTCGTAACGGTTACCACAGCATCAAAAAAGATATTGAGAAAGATAAAGAAAGGATCGTAACCCGGAAGAGGAATTCCGGACACACCAGGCTGTGCGCGCCGTTCTCATCGTCACCACCTTCACTCGGTGCCGGGACCGGAACGCCAGTGGGCACCGTTGGTGGCGCTCCGGCGAGCACTTTGTCGCCAGAAGGATACTGGATGTTCCAGACGGGCTGTGACTTGAGCGTATCGGGTACTCCCAGGGTGCCTGGACAAGACGGCTGATTGGCATTGGGCCAGTCCAGAGTGCAGACTTGGTCCTGTCCGAGGGTGCAGATCGAGTCGAGGATATTGTACAGGACATAGTTGTCTGCAACCCACGAGTTCTCCTGCTCGAGACAGCTAGACAGGAAGTTCATGCTGTTCGCCGCGCTGAGAGGGAGCTTGTGGCCCTTTGTGTGGAGCAGGCTCGCGCACTTGGACGCATCGACGTTTTGCGTCGTCATCTCGACGGGGCCTCCTGCAAAGGGCTTGTCGGTGGCGGAGTAGCCCGTGTAGAGATAGTTCCAGGCATCGTAGCTGACGTCGTGGGCGCCCTGGGACTGGTCCACGCGCAGCAGATAGACCTGGCGGCCCTGGTACTGGAGAGAGACGCAGATGTTGTTGCAGTCGACGGAGTCGGGCCAGTAGGCGACTCGGTTGGTGTTGACCTTGCAGCCCAGCACGCCGATGGACGACGAGTAGCTGTCGTGGGGCGTCGCCCAGACAATTTTCGAGGACGATGAAGAGGAGCTGTCGTCGCGAGGGATTGAAGCGGCGACAGCAGCAGACGCCAGCAGGGGCAGAAACGCCACGGGCGTTGCCATGAGCGTTGCCATGAGAGAGTGGAGGCTGAAGAGCATCACGAGAGCGTCGTCATAAGGAATGGAGAGACTGACTCGTCACTTGGCCAGACCGGGGCCAGCGATTCAATGAGCGAACAGATCAAGACAATAAGGAGTGACAGGCGGCGATTTGGCGCCGTTGCGGCGAGGGCACAGGACGAAGCGCGCGAGGCTCAAAGAGCGTCAATTTCGCGCATCGGGACGAGGCTGCATGGCAGAGGGGAGAAAAAACGGCTCGACAATCGCGATGGCAGCGAATCCGGGGAAATTTGGTGGTGCTGGTCAGGGGGAAAATCCGTAGGCGAGCACTGGGCCTAGGCCTGTCTAGGTTAGCAGAAACAGCCCACCTGCAGCCTTTCCCGATGGGGCCGTTGGCGGTAAAACGTGGATAAGCTCCACCAGTTCTGCTCCAGAGTCTGGATAAGGTATGTTACGAGTAGTATGGGGGAGCTATTGCTTGTCTGGCTGCGACAGGTACCAAAGAGTTCACAAGGGCATCAAACAAGTGCAAAGAAACAAACATTGAATTAATAGAAGAACTCATGGTATTGAAGCGTAGATAAGACGACAAGAATGAGGGCGGATGTGGGGAATTGTTAATAGTACACAAGTGTAATCAAACACAGAGCCATTCATTCATTGTCTGACACCACACGCGCCATCTTTAGGTTTTTTTTTTCCCATCTCATTTTCCCTTTGTCTGGGTCGCCGCCATTCACCACCGACGTTGAATCAGAATTGCTCATCCGCCCAGCATCATAGAAATCATTTAGTGTTGATAATTTGTTTCTTTATTTCTTGAGATGCAGCGCCTCCTTGACCTTGTCCATCGCCGAGTGGCGACGCTGAGTGTGTCCCGGGGCAGCGCCCGTCTCCGTCTGTTTTGTTGCGTTGAGCGGCTCATCGCCCTCGTCCGGCTGCGTCAGCGCGTGGTCGCCGTGCGCCTTGGCCAGAGTTAATCCCATGTCGTTAGCTGAAAGCTTTTATTCCCTGAAACTTACCTTTTGCTCTTCAACCTCGGCGTTGTGAATGAGGTCGTGGCCCTCAATGGCCGCCTCGTCTGTGATGCCGGTGTTTGGGTTCATCTTGAGAGATTGTCTCGAGCTTCTTCAATGTTGTGTTGATGAGATGATCACGTAGCAGTTGCAAAGTCAATGGAGATTAAACGCAGCGGTAGTGGCAAGGACAAGAAGCAAGCTGTCTTATAGCTCTCACACAGCTCCCCCCCAAACTGAGTTTTCGTCATCAGGCGAGAGCTGCGTGATGGTCTGCCGGCAGTCGTCGCCATCAACGTCATGATGAGGGCCATCAACCGCATATTCTCGAATCGCAGCGCTGATACCCCGCCTTGGCTGCGCAGCCATCACCAGCTGTCAGGCGAGACAGTTTCCAACAATGACGGAGAACTGTATGCCGGACCAGGTTTCGATATGCGCTGATCCGTGGCAATGCTACTGTGCTTAGTTGTCGATGTGCGCCATTGTCCAATCGCGGGGTTTTGAGACAGACGGTATGCAGCATCAGGCAAGCTTTCGGCTAAGCAGATGGTGGGCGAATGGAGAATTATTGCTGGTCTGCTGTTCGCCGCATTGGGGTATCGATGTCTGTACTGTATGTGTTTCTATTATTAAGGTCCTCGTGACCATTCGGACGGTGGTGCCGGACCGTCTCGGAAGGCTGAGGAACTGAGAACATGTCGGTATATTCATGAGGTATATCATCTCCTCATTGAAGATAAGGTGGTTATATATGCTGCAAGCTCGTCGTCATTCTTCCTCTAGTTGGAAGATTACTGCTCTTATGTGTGACGAGGACGCAACTAAGATCTTTCGCTGATACCGTGATCTGAGTCTTATCCGACAATACTAGAATACAGCCATAATCAAGGAGATAGCGACATGAAGGAATGCCAAGCATAGCAATTGCCTCACACATGTTACTTCGGAGCGCTATCTGCAATTCTGGTCTCATTCAAGGACATACACGAGTTGACTGCATGTTGCATGATACCGAGGCTATGAGACCAAGAGACCATTACTCGAGTCGATGCTTCATGGGATATCTATATCAGTGGGGGCACCCTGCTTGCGAATAGATCCTTGATGCGAGCCATCTCACAAAGTTCTAGACACGGAATATGAGCAAGTCTCGTCTATTCCATGCGTAAGCAGTTTCGGGACGAGAGACGCGATGAGCAATCTAACTTGCAAGGAACTCTCACATGGCATAATCAGTATCATCTCCATTGGGAGTCGAACTACGAGAATAAGGACCTCAATCAAGCTACAACTTCTATGTTTTCGATATCACCCTCACTATATGGGGATTGATTCTGGTTAGGTCAACGTGTCGGGCTTCCTGCGAAGTGTACATGTAACTGGCAGTTCCCTAAACCACCAACCCCAGATAATTTCAGAGCCTCATAAAGTCCAAATCTCCCAACCCTAACCCGAATAACGCAACTAAGGGGGGGCCTTGAATGGGTAAACAAGCGCTCAGCCATCTCGTGCCAGGCCCCATTCCTTTCGCCGGTCCCGATTACCTAGGTACCTATGTATCCAACAGCAAGCTTGCTATACCGTGGGCTATATCAGAAGCTCAGCAGCCAATCTGGTGATGGAATCAGCCGGACGTACCACGACGTTACATCGCGATGCCATCAATCCAGCGCCGGCATCTTGAGCCGTTCGAGACGCCACTGAACAATTATAAGCGCCCAACATCCCCATGACTCAAGTATCATGTTGCTCTGAAAGACTAAGAAGTGATTCTGGCGCATGATGTCCTTGTCGGTGAAGAAAAGAGACTGTTCCGGCTCATCCAAGACTTTGCAAAGCATCACCTACATGCACGCGGTACTCCAAAGACAAGGGGAAGACCACCAACGTAGGTCCATGACATTCCTGCTAAATCGGAGTGGTTGCTCAACTCTGTATGCTTCATGCACGCACAAGTCCGCCAGACATGACTCTCATTACATGAAAAAAGACCCTGAGATCTCTCTTGATGCGTCTGAAATGCCGCCACGTGAAGCCAAGTGCCGAATCATGAGGCGACGTAAAGGCTGGCTGCCAAGCAACCACGAGCTGCGATGATTGGCTGGCTGACGCTCGTCCATTCCATCTTGCTGCTGCCCCCCCTTCAGTTCCAGGCGATTTCCCCTTGGTGCCGACAGACTGTACATGAGAGGTACGCGTCTCAACCCTGCAATGTACGCGTAGCCCCGGACAGAAACTTCATAGCGGAGGTCGCCCACTGTACACACTCCTCCGAGTCGCCGCTAGTTTAGGGCCCTCGACCGCTATAGTCCCTGCAGCACAGGTTGATGCGTGCTCTCACGCTGCCAAAGCATTTGACAATCATGAGCGATATCCCTCACCTGCATGAGGTGTCTCTATACTGCTTGCATCTCAGAGGCATAGCAAGATGGATGCACAGGGTCTGAAAGTGCCGGCAGGCTCGTGATGCCGTCGCTTGACAGCGGGGAGCCGTGAGGTACCAGACAACTAACGACGCCATCACCAGCTTCTACCCGGACTATCCTGGACCTCTGTGGACCCGTGCTCTCCATATAAGAGATCGATGACGACGCCCTTCTTCGGTCACACTAAAAGCCTTCACTACTGTAAATAGAGCAGTACAATAGCTCAACCGACGCCGTCTTGCTGCCGGATCTGCGACCAAGTGAGATATTAAAACAGATCCCTCTCCCGGTTTACTCTATTTACATCCCCTTTGAACAGACAACCCACCACAAGAGACCCGGAGCAATGAGGCTCCCCTCACTATTTCCCGCAGCGACTGCCGCCGCCGTCGCCGCCATCTCCCTCTTCTTCGCCTCTCCATCATCAGCCGCTGCCATTGACTTCAGCTCAAAGGCTCCTCGTGATGCGCTTCCCGGAACGCTTTCCCTCGAAGACGGACAGTCGCTCTTCACATTCAACTACTCAACGCCGAACCCCGACCCGAAGAACTGGATCGGCGTCTACGAGACATACTATGGAGGCCCTGACAATGAAGAATTCGTCGCAGGCTCCTTGACCTGGGCGTATGCGCCTGACGGCAACGGTGAGGTGCACGTCGACGTCTCGAGTCTATCTGCCGGCTACTACAGGGCCTATTTCCTGGCCAAGGATGGCTACCAGTGGCTTGCGAAGCCCATCGACGTCATCGTGCCCGGCTCGGGACCTATCGAGTTCATCAACGACCGCATCATCACCCAGAATGCCCACCAGGGCAGCCCCTTCAAGGCCAGGTTAGGCCGCTTGATTGCCAATCCCAAGGACGACGAGACCAAGTTCACCAAGGTCACCACCCACGGCTCCGAATGGGTCAAGGTCGCCAAGGACGGAACCATCTTCGGCACGCCGGGCCCCAAGGACAAGGACACCAGCTTTGTGGTCAAGGCGACGGCCAGCGATGGCTCCTCTGCCACCATCCAGGTCAAAATCCCTGTTCGGGCCAAGAATGAGCCGCTGGTGCGCGAACTCAAGGTCATGTCCTTCAACATGTGGTTCGGCGGCACCAACGTCGACGACTACCACAACAAACAGGTCCGCTTCCTCATCAACACAAACGTCGACATCGTCGGTCTGCAGGAGAGCTGGAACGGCCAGGCAACCCGCCTCGCGCAGGCGCTTGGCTGGTACTACTGGCAGAGCCCCAAGGAAGTCGGCATCATCAGTCGCTATCCCATCGTCGAGGTATTTCCGGAGCAGGCCGCCGGTGGATCGATCCGCATCGAGCTGGATGGCCGCAAGAGTCAGCTCATCATGTGGAACGTTCATCTAGGATACAATCCTTACGGACCATACGACTTCTGCTTCGACCACTTGCCCCTGGCCGAGGTCCTCAACCGGGAGTACCAGTCCGGCCGCACGCCGCAAATCATGGAAATCGTCAGCGCCATGCAAGGTGCCCTTGCCGAGGCCGACGACATCCCCGTCCTCCTCACCGGCGACTTCAACGCGCCGTCTCACCTCGACTGGACAGACGCAACTAAGAAAGCCCACTGCGGCACTGGCTTCGTCCCTTGGCCGAGCTCCGAATTCCCCATGCAGTCGGGTCTGATCGACTCGTTCCGCGAGGCGCATCCCGATCCCAACGCCGAGCCGGGCATCACTTGGTCGCCCATCTACCTCGACAACAACGGCCGGCCCGAGCCATTGGACCGAATCGACTTTGTCTTCCACAAGGGTCGCAGCCTCAAAGTTCTCTCGTCAGAGACACTTGTCGCCGGTGAGCCCACTCCAGAGCCGAATCAGCGGAACAATGAGTGGACGTCGGATCACGCTGCCGTTTTGACCACGTACAGGATCGGATACTCTGACGATGACGGAGAGCTGTAGGGGCGTTATCCAGACAAGATTTGTCGTCTGTCGTGCATTTCATGGGAGTTTGGGCGCGCTTTATCGTTCTAGATGATTACCATCATTGGGTTGCAACTGAACACGGTTGTTCATATTTTCTTCGTACATGCGTCACAATCTTTGGAGTATAGCGAGCGGGGTAGATATTCCGCGAGAGAGGGCGAACATGCATGCAGGATGGGTATCGTCTTGTACATATGGGTGGACAATTGAGTTAGACATGGCGTAAAGAATGTGAGATATAAAGAGCACATTGAGATGATGGGCGTTTGTTCATAGAGGTCATGCCTGCGATCTCTGCGACAAGCTTTCACTGACTGCAATGGGAGTTGGTTCAGCTCGGTTTAGCCAACGAGTCTCCCATCAAGACAAGCAAGACATATAGAAACTCGTCATAGGATTAGAGGGACCGAAATGGGAAGAAGCAAAAAGAGCAAAATGGGAGTGCAGGAGAGAGTAGAGAATCAGATGAGAAGAAAGGCAGAGAATTCTGGGCAAAAAGCAAAAATTTGCGGCCTGTGTGGATCGAACACACGACCTTCAGATAACAGGTGATTGAAGTTGGAACTTCAGTCTGACGCTCTCCCAGCTGAGCTAAGGCCGCTAATTGAAAATTGTTCCCTTACTTTAAGCTATAGGCTAGTAGTCTGGCAAAAACAACAATTGCCTGGGGAGGAAAGTCCAGGAACGAGATTGTTTTCCTGCTTTCATCAGTTTCAGCGTAGAAGCGTGAAGACGACGGATAGATAGATTGGGGTACTATAAGTTGATTTCGACATTGAGGTCATCACGTTGATCTGTGTTACGACTTAGATGGTCGCCGTAGGAGTATGCGGATGTTTCGCTCCATACCTAGTCTAGGCGGCAATTCTCCAGACATACTAGTAAGTCTGACGATGCAGATGAATGAGCCTTACCTGGCTATCAACTGTAAATTCATGGCCGAAACGGAACGGGGATGTGAGTGACAGTCTGCCTAACCGCCCGTTTCATCGTCCGAGGCGCTTATATGTGCCTTACATGCTTGGAGCCCCGCCGGGTTTCACGCGCATCAGTGTCGTCCATTGTGATGCAGCGAAACCAAGCGGCAATCACGAATCAACTTCACCATTTGCAAGGACTTTTGGCGCAGCAATTCCGGGCCCTTGGGTTCGATATGGGGAGTTGACTTCAGCCTGCTTGCTACCATGAGTCGACAATCGGAACCAAATACTAGTCTAGGCCTTGAGGCGACTTACACGATATACCGCTAACCTGGTGACACCTGAAGAGCAGATGGCTCTATTTTTACAGAAGTAACAACGGCAAACAATCCATTCAAATAGCTGGAATTACTTCGACTGCAAGGTTCAGCTCAATAGAGAATGTCGAAAAGAGATTTCGGATGAGAAACTGAGTAATGATATCATATCAGTTAAGTTGCTCTTACTACCTACGTTGTCCGGCAGTTATCCCTGCACCCCATAATGCACAGCCTAGTCATGTCTCCTCCTTCAACTTATGAGGCTGAATGCTGTACACTCCCAGCCCAATGTTCGCTGGGTACAAAATGCCGAGTGCAAGTTCTTGACTCACAGGTCAGCAAAGAGTAGGAATAATCATCGCCATGGGCACCATCGAGAATAACTACACATGCCTTCTAGCCTTTGTTGTCTTCCTTACAATCGTATCCTATCGACTAGTCTTGCAACGACTTACACGATGTACTGTCAAGCCTGAGCGATCTGAACGCCCTAAAATTCCACATGATCTAACCTTTCGGATCAGCGGTATCCCAATTGACTGGGACCGCGAAGTACTTCGAAAAGTCCTGATGGCTGAAACCAACATTGCAGATGTGTCCATAAAGTCACTCGCCCACGAAGCAAATACCGACTTCCAGACAGCCACGGCCACCTTGGGAAATGCTCCCTCCAATTTTCGGAATGTTCAAAGCTGGCAAATTCGGGTACCGGAGCTTCCAAATACTCAACCAGGTGCGAAGCAATGGCTTGTCGTTGAAAAGGACTTCCTGGGCATAACGACTCTTTACGCGCCGCCTCCCGACGATCACAAAATTGAGTAAGCCGCCATTGCATAGTAGCATGTGATGACATTGGCTCATCGTATCTAGTATTGTTGCATTGTCTGGTTTAGGAGGCCATGCCTTTGGATCTTTCCGTGAGAGAAAAGGTACACACATGTGGTTGCGAGATTCTCTTCCAGGGCATGTCACCTCAGAGACCGATGGCAAGCCAATGGCGAGGGTCATGGTCTACGGTTATGAATCGGCTGTTGCGAAAAGCAAGTGTATGCAAAATATTGAAGACTTGAGCACAACGTTTCATAACAGCCTTCTCGCATCGGTGGGTGCCTCGCCGACCAGACCAATCATCCTTATCGGCCACAGCCTGGGAGGACTGATCATCAAGCAGGTTAGCATACCAACTCACTTTTGCCATCATTTCCTGTCATGTCATTAAAGATCAGGCAGTCACTGATAACAATGTCGAGATCGAAAATCCCCGATGACAAAAGACTCTTTCGTTCTATATACGGCGTTGTCTTTTTCGGAACGCCACATGATGGCATGGATATCAGCTCCCTTATTCCCATGGTCAGAGACGGACCCAACCGCTTCCTGATTGAGTCCATGAGCCGCATGAATTCGCAAATACTCAGCATACAGCAACGAGACTTTCACAGGGCCCTTGGCAGCGAAGGCGACTCGGAAGTGTTTTGTTTCTACGAAACACTCGAGTCTCCAACTGCGCAGGAGGTCGATGGCCAATGGAGAATGACGGGACCCCCAACGATCCTCGTCACAAAGTCTTCGGCAACGCATTGCCGCCCATGGGAAGATGGAACAGAGCACATGTGCGCCATTGCCCGCACGCATTCCGAAATGGTGAAATTCGGACCACACGACCCCGAATACAAGAATGTGAAGGAGAGGATCAAGGGTCTTTCTCGACGGGCTGTTATGGCGAGACGTCATTTGCAAACTACGACAGCAAAGTGGACGAAGTCAAGAATAGTCGAGGATCATGGCCTGAGCTGAGTGTGCTCCAGTTCTTGGTCCATACAGTCAGAGTCCCGGTTTTGTAGGACGATCAGAGGTTTTGGATAATACAACCTGGGTGTCAACAATGTATTCTCACCCATAGTGTCATCACCATCTACCTAGATATCATCATACCCTAACTTGACGTCCAATAATCCCCAATACACTTATTTGATAAGTTCCTAGAATCCTTCCCAGAGTTCGAAGGAACGAGCGAGAATCATGAAGCTCATCATCCTAACGTGAGCATTCATTTTGCCCCTCATCTAGATACACTTGTCATGTCATTTCGAACGAGTCCATCGTCATCTCTCCTGATTGATTGTGACAAGGCGCCCTTGGGTTCCTCACAACAGCTGGTGAATGAGCTTCTAAAAGCCTGATTACGAGAAGCCTGCGGAGATCAGCTTACATGTATGGAATTGACAAAGACGGCGATTTCGCGCCGTTTGATTGGTCGTTTGCCACAGATGCAACTACTCTTTCAGATCTAGCTGGACTTTGCTTTGATTGTAGCGCTGACCTCATGCCCCTTCATGTGCTCACCAGCCGTCTATATCAGAGCGCCGGGATGTAAGCTGCCTTGAAGCCAAGATGAATGGATATAAGTATCTCCAGCTGCCAATGTCTCTCGAGCCGTTTCATGCGCTCTTTAACCCAAACACATCATATCAAGTATCCTTCTCTAGTCCACCATGTCTTCCAACCTCATTCGCGTTGCGCTGGTTGGGCTCTCGGCCAACGCAATCACGTCCTGGGCGGCAACAGCTCATCTGCCATACCTCCAGTCCGCGCGAGGCCAGACACAATACAAAGTAGTCGCGCTTCTCAACTCCAGCAAAGAGGCAGCTGAAAGAGCTCGCACTCACTTCAACCTCCCCTCTACCGTGAAGACATACGGCGACCCGGCTCAGCTTGCTGCTGACGATGAAGTCGATCTCGTGTCGATCGTCGTTCAATCTGACAAGCATTATGCCGCCGTGGAGCCTTCATTTCGAGCAGGAAAGGCTGTCTATGTGGAATGGCCGCTCACTGAGAGCCTCGAGCGCAGTCTCGCTTTGGTGGGCGAGGGGAAGGGCCGTGACAGAAACATCATCGGCTTACAAGCGCGACTCTCGCCAGTAGCAGCCAAGGTCAAGCAGCTGTTGGCATCTGGCAGGATTGGAAAGGTTCTCAACAGCCAAGTTCGCGGCTTCAGCGCCATGGGCTTGGGGCAACGGCCGGGCACGCTCCTTGAAGGGCCTCTGGAGGTCTTGTTTACCCAGCGAGCGATTGGTGGCAACCACTTTTCCGTTCTGTATGCGCACATGGTTGATCTTGTCCACTCTGTGCTGGGCGAGTTCAAGGACTTTCACAGCCAGCTGCAGATTCGGTGGCCAGAGCTCGGTGTTGTGGATAAAGATGGCGTGCAACTTCGTACACGAAAGAACGATATCCCGGACCTCATCAGTGCTCATGGAGAGCTTGCTCCCGGTGCTGCAGACATTCAGGAGGGAGCGACTCTGTCTGTGCTGTACAGAAGCGGGACGCCTTTCAAGGGCGAAGACCCCTATGCGTGGTATATCCAGGGCCAGACCGGAGAACTGAGGATTACAAGTCCGTTTGGACCAATTCTGCAGGCGGCCACAATGCCAGGCGTCAAGATTGAGCTTCACGACTATGCGACAGACGAGGTGGCGGAGACTGAGTGGGAGTCGGAGTGGAAGGACTGGCAGAAGGAGCTGCAGACGCCGGGATGCAAGTTGGTGGGAGACATGTATAACCGATATGCTCTGTGGCATCAGCAGGAAGACAAGGAGGCGGCTCCAGTGGGAGGAGAGTGGCCGACGTTGGACGTTGCGATCCGCAGGCATCAGGAGCTTGACAGGATGCTAAAGGACTTTGACAAGGCAGCTCAGACGTAGAGACTTGATCCTGTAGAGGATATGAAGCTTCAAGCTTTGATCGACTTTGAAGTGATGACGCTCTGGGATGGCAAAGAAGAAGTGATGAATTTGAAAGATATAGTGTCACAGTGTTGTTTGACATTCAAGTTGACAGCATGAAGCCATCACAATGTGACTGTGATTTCTGGGATGGTAACTGCATGCATTGGATTAGCTGCAGATACTACAGGGCTCTGCCTGATACTGTATACTCATGAAAGTGACTGGCCACAATAATCTGCGTTACGAGGTCCAATGTCCAATGGTGTAAAAAGGAAAATGATTCCAATGTCCAATGGTGTTAAAAGGAAAATAATACTGAAGATTCCGTTCAATGTTGTTTGCTTCAGATGGTCAAGGTGCAACTCTGAGGTTCAGCAGCGCTAAATCTACAGCAAGCAGCTGGGCCCACATCAGGAGCCCTGACGTAAGAAAGTCCAAGCTCCATCAATTCTTCGGAGCTTCAACATTCAATCCTTACCTCGTCTCATCGCATTGAAGCTTCATTGTCGCAGCACCATGGACGGGCTGGACGAGTTCGAGAAGAATCTCGCCGCCGAAAAGGCCGAGCGCGAAAAGTCAGAGCACGATCGCGAGCGGCATCGGCACCACAGCCACAAGCACAGGCACCACCATCGAGAAGAGCGGGACAGAGATCGAGATCGAGACGGCGAAGAGCGACACAGACATCGCCATCGCGACAGCGAGAGAGACGGAGAGCGCGAGAGAGACGGAGAGCGCGAGAGAGACAGAGACAGGCGTAGAGACAGAGGAGACAGAGACAAGGACAGAGACGACCGTCGCCGTCGCCGACACCACAGCGAGCACGATGACGATGATCGGCGGCACAAGAGGAGACGCGACAACGACGACGACGATGCCGACGACCAACGAAGGCGGCGCCATCGAGGAGAGAGATCTCGTGATGACAAGGCGACAGACGACAGCGCCGAGCAAGACAGAAAGCCGAGCGACGACGCAGAACCAGGATCAAAGACACTGGAGCGCGATGCTTGGATGACGGCGCCTTCAGCCTTCGAAGTCGAGCACGTCCACCGTCCAGGGCAGAACAAACCACGATCGCCGACGCCCGAACCTCCCAAACGAGTGATACACAGTCGCGAGCTCAACAGCGGCCACCTCGAGGACCTGAACAGCGGCAAGGCGCCGGCAAACCAGGAGCAGACGTCCAAGAGGACAGTCGACTACACGTTTGGCGACGCGGGCTCAAAGTGGCGAATGACCAAGCTGAAAGCCGTCTACAACACTGCGAAGGAAACGGGACAACCCGTCGAGGAGGTTGCCTTGAAGCAATTCGGCAGCCTGGAATTCTTCGATGACGCCCGCGAAGAAGAGGAAGAGATGGAGCGCAGACGACTCTACGGCGAAGATGCCAAAAGCAAAGACAAGCCTACGGGCGAGCTCTACAACCAGCGGATAAAGGAGCAGAGGCGTGCAGAACCCGTCAGCCAAGAAGTCCAAGGCGAGATCATGCAGGAGAACCCTATCCAGCCTGTTCCTGTGCCGATGGACCAAACGGCATTGAACAGACTGCGCGCCCAGATGATGAAGGCAAAGCTCCGGAAGGCTCCCAATGCCGCCCAACTGGAAGAAGAATACAACCGTGCGGCAGCCGCAGCAGCCCCCCGCATCAACGCGCCCGAAGCCGTCGTCCTGGGCGTCATGGAGAGCCGTCAGCTGGCCGGCACTCGTGCCGAAGTCAAGGCCGTCGACAACAAGCGCGGCCGTGAGCGCGGCCTCGTCGAAGAAAACACAGACATGACCATTGAACAGATGCTCCAGGAAGAGCGCCGGACCAAGGGCCAAGCAGGAGGCGAAGGCCTGCGCCTGGCCGAGCGCATCGCCAAGGACGCAAAGTTCGACAACGACCTCGAGTACATGGACGAGAACGCCGAGAAGCTCGCCAAGCGGGTGCACAAGAGCGAGGTCAACCTCAAGAACATGGCCGTCAGCGAGTTCCAGAAGATGAACCGCATCCTCGAGAACTGCCCGCTGTGCCACAAGGAGGACAAGGGCCTGCCGCCGATTGCGCCCGTCGTGTCGCTCGCGACGCGGGTGTTCCTGACGTTGCCCACCGAGCCGGAGATTAGCGAGGGAGGGGCGGTGATTGTGCCCATTGCGCATCGGAACAATCTGCTCGAGTGCGACGATGACGAGTGGGAGGAGATTCGGAACTTCATGAAGAGCCTCACGCGGATGTATCACGATCAGGGACGGGAGGTCGTCTTTTACGAGAATGCTGCTGCGCCGCAGAGGCATATGCACGCTGCCATGATGGCGGTGCCTATCCCGTACGACCAAGGCGCCATGGCACCAGCCTTCTTCAAGGAAGCCTTTCTCTCGTCTGATGAAGAATGGTCTCAGCACCGCAAAATCATCGACACGGAGGCGAAAGCCAAAGAAGGCATGGGCCGGTCCGCTTTCCGCCGGAGCATCGCCAAGGAGATGCCCTACTTCCACGTGTGGTTCTCGCTGGATGGCGGGCTAGGCCACATTGTCGAGAACGCGGACCGGTGGCCCAAGGGGGATCTCTTCGCGCGGGAGGTCCTTGGCGGGATCGTGGATGCTGATGCGCATGTTATCAAGAAGCAGGGGCGGTGGGCAAAGGTTGACGGGAGGGTTGAGGGGTTCAAGAAGGGGTGGAGGAAGTTTGATTGGACGAGGGTGTTGGCTGATGCTTGATTGCCCTGTGTGTTGATTGTGATCTTGTGTGCTATAGGATGTTTGTGTGTGATATTTCGACAAGGGGTCTGGGCAGGGTCGTGGTGGTTTGGTTGGTAGATGTACAGAAGGCAGAAGAAGCGCAATGATAACATTCGAGAGACTCACAGGTCAGCAGGAATAGAAGCTTGATATTAACGCCGCCATGTACGCTGAAACAGATCAGACCTCGACATGGAACGCGCGATTAGTAGGTACATGTAGTATACACAGTATAACAGACAAATATATATCTAAAAGCCGCAAGATAGTTCATCGCATATTTCTCATACCGAGCTAGGTAAAGCAACTTCCTCCTCCTTCTATCTCCATATATTCCTCCGGGGGGGTATCTTCATCCTCTTCCTTCCTCCTAGATTTTTTCTGCACATGGAATTAGCCATCTGCCGACTAGATGTTATCCAAAGATCCAGCGGTCCAAGACTGTATGTTCTGCTTAAGTCCAGCTCTAATATCCTAGCTTGCCATATTAAAAAGGTTGATAAATGATTGAATAGAAAGGAAACAGCCTCACCCTCGCGGCGGGCTTTGTGTAGAATTGAAAATCGGTAGAGGTCGATTCACACCTTCACCTTGCTGGAGCTCCTCGTCGTCCCCTCTCGCGCTCTTTCAACGCCTCAGCCTGGACGTCTTCCCACTCCCTGCTGATCTCCATCAGCACGGAGCCCATCACCGTGGCGCTGGCCATCAATCCGTGGCCTTCCCCTTCAAGCACGCGGACCTCGCACCGGCGCATCGTCTTGCCCAACCACTTGACGTTCTCGACGGGCACTCTGGTGTCCCTGCTGCCGTGACGGATAATCACGGGGCGCGTAATGTCGACGTAGCGGAAGCCGATGGTATGCCGCCTTTCCAGGCAGATGAGCAAGTCCACTGCTGGGTTCGCGTTCGTCGTGGCGAGGTCCCAGATGGCGTGGGTTAGGCGGATATCGTACGTCTGTTGTCGCTCCTTTTCGGCGAGGGCATCTACTGAAGGGGAGAAGCTTGTCGCCTGATTATCCAGTGGGGGTTGAGGCAGTGCCTTGTCTGTGGCATCCGTGGCATTGGAGACTGCCGAGTCTTCGCTGGCAAGTGTGCCATATGAGTCTTTGCCATCTGCGGCATGGTTGATGTTCTCCTTGTCGGCAGATGGCGTAGCATTTTTGCTTTCTTTGGTCCCCGTTTTCCGTCTTGCCCGCCGGGGATTCTTGGGCAGGGAGCTTGTGATGGATGAGCTGGTCGCTGACATGAAGCTGCTATTGGCTGCTTTGAGAAACGAAGTAGGCAAAACCCGTAGAATTCTCTGGGCCGTGGGAAGCGTGTGCGATGGCGGCGAGACTTGGGAGGATCCGAAGACGTTCATCTGGGAGGGCGGAATCCATGGCGCAAGGAGGTGAATCTTGCCTCGAATGTGCTGGGGCATGCGGAGAGCCGTGGCCAGGGCGTAGATGGCGCCAGCCGAATGGGCCATGAGGGAGAATTTGGTGATTTTGAGCGTTTGGCAAATGGCATATACATCGTCTGCAACAAGGTCAGTATGCAGGCATCCATAATCATGTACGAACAGCACTCACCGGGCCAACTGAGGGGAGTGCTTGTCCCATCAGCATAGGGCTCGCTGTCCCCCACTCCCGGTCGGTCTGGCGTAATAAGGCGAAGCCTGAGCGTCAGCGCCAGCTCGTCGTAAAACGCAGTGATGTATCTCGTCAAGCCCATTCCCACGCAGCAGAAAACCGCGAAGCCCTCGGGGTCTCCGACTTCTGAAAACGAAATGATGCGGCCGGTTTGGGGATGACGAATCTTCTGAGACAACCGCGGAGAGCAGAGGTAAGATTCGACAGCGTCATCGATGGAATCGGCTGATTGGGGTCGTTCGTAACCCGTGGGCTTGGTGGGCTGAACGGACTCCTCGGTGGCTCGCTTGGTCTCGTGCGGACTGAGGGGCGCCGAGAGGCGCTTCAGCCTGGAGCTGCTGCGCTTCAGTTTGAGCGCTTCGTTGGGGCTGGGGAGTGTGCGGGTAGAGAGCCGATGGTCTTTGCGGTCGAATTCATCCCGACGACGCCCTTGCGAAACTGAGGGAAAGGGGGCTCCGTCGTCCTCGACCTCCTCCTTCTCTTCCGCGATGTAGTCCACGCTCAGGTAGGTGCTGGACGCTATCCGCCGTGGCTTATGGTGAGGCTTCTCCTCCTCGTGTGAATACGCCTTGCCAGTGTCGGAGCCTGAGCGGCGATGCTTCATTTTCACCGAGTCGCGGCGGCTGAAGTCGGCGGATTCAAACATCTTATCGCTCACGGACAAGTCGCCGTCCTTGGCTGATCGTCGAGCGCTGGATCGCTTCCTGCTGGAGCTCGAGTTGCGCAAGCTGGAATCGCGAACTGGAATGTGATGCAGGCCGTCTCCCAGCAGTGAATCATATGTCGTGACCGTTGTCGGCTCCTCGGTGATGGCGCCTCCCACGAAGAAGTTATCCGTCTTGGACCCGGTCTGAGTGCTGGCCGCTGATGCTGCTGCGCTGCCGCCAACAACTGAGGTAGAAGAAGCACGTTTCCTGTCAATATGTGGTTCGCGAAGGTGCTCTTTGGAGCCCATATAACTGAGCACCTTGCTGCCGCGCCCCGATTTCTTTCCCCAGCTGTCGAGCGAGCGGCGCGGCCTGAGCTCCGGATGCGGCGCAGAGCCACGTTCTACAGACAGGTTTCCAATGCTGCGCGCATCGTCATTCTTGGAGGCGAAGGAGCCCGTGGACGACGGGCGGGAGCTTGCGGCGCTTCGTATAAAGGATCTGAAGCCGCTCTCGCGGCTGGTGCTGCGATGGCTGCGAGGGCTTTGCGGCGCGGTCAGAGGCGAGAAACCGCTCGGGGGCTTCGAGGTGCGGATCACGGGCGGGCTCGCGGCAAGGTCGTCGAGGGAGACGGGTCCGCTGTGGTCGTCGTGAAGCGAAGACTGCCTGTAGGCTCCGTAGTCGACGCCGAAGCTGCCAGAGCCGCTCCTGGAGCTGTGGCCGAGATCGGGGCTCGTCGGTAGGGACAGGCTGGTGGCCAAGCCCGAGTCGAAGTGGTGGTTGGCAGGCTCGGCGATGGCACTCAGGCTGGTGATGAGGCTGGAGATGATCTCGGGGCTGCCAGGCTGGATGGCGTATCGCTTGCGGGCGGCTGCGGTCGGCGCGGTCGAGATGCGGTTGAGGTTGCGCTGCGAGGGATGGACACGGTGGGCGCGCGGCGGGATAGGGGGAGGCATGGCATCTATAGAGGAGCGGTCCATGGCGGGCAGCGGGCAGCCGCAGGGCGACGACTAGGTGCAGGTGTGTCTTGGTCCAACAGGCCGGACGGCCTGCGAGTCTCGGGGAGGTGACGGCGAGTGTCTTGCCCTGCCGCAGCGTGAAATTGGCACGCAGGCGGATGCAGAAGCAGACGCAGAGGCAGAGGCAGATGCAGCCGCAGACGCAGCCACGTTCTCCTGGCCCCGGCGGCAGCAAACAAACTGTCGGCGGGCGTCTCTGCTCTGCATGAAGCCCTTCCCCCCTCGCACGCACTTCAAGTCTCACACGCTGCCGCTCACACAGCGCAGCCGATCTAACCAATGCAGGCGAAGCGGTCTGGGAGAGACACGACGGAAAAGAAGTAGAAAAAAAGAAACGAAGAAGCGTGAGTCCAGCGTGCGACGGCTTTGCGCTCGGATGCAGCCAAAGCGACAAACCAAGAGGAGGGCGGAGACACGAAGACGGGCGGTTGCAAGCTTGGACCGTCTTGCTCGAGAACAGCTGCCGGCTAACAGATCAGCTGCATGCGTTAGCTCTTGGTCTGTTTGTTCTCAGAGATGCAAGTACATGATGAGAAGGCGGTGTTCAATTCCATCGGGGCTGAAAGAGAGAGAGAGAGGGTCGTACCAGGTTGACGATGTGCGGTGCCGTGGTCTCAACTGATAGTATGGTCCGGAGATCGAGACACCTCACACAGAGAAACACAAGCACGCACAAGCACAAAGGAACAAAGAAAGCAGAGCACAGAGCACAACTGAACAGCACGCACAGAGCAGGCAGCGGCCAGACACAACCAAAGCCGGCAAACAATAGCTCGCAGCTTCGTGGGGAGATTTGACAGACCGACAGACAGACAGACAGACAGACAGACTCGACTCAACTGGTGATGATGAGCCGGCCCCCTTTCGACAGCTGCAAGGCCCACTCCCCAATCAATACCTACCACCAAGCGCTGCAGCCAGGCCAGGGCCAGGGTCTTTCTTTTTTCTTTTTTCTCCCACGAAACCCCCTGCGGCTGAGGACGCGATCGAGCATTGATTCGGCCGTGACGAACAGGCTGGAGACGGAGGCGCGGCCGCTGATTCGGTGGCGGGAGCAGGGATGCCCAAATTTGCTTCCTGTAGTCTGGTGGAGATGCTGTATGATGGAACCTGAAGAGACGACAGGAGGGGGGGGGTTCGGGGCTCGGCTGCACGTTGACCCCATTCCGAGCGTCTACCTTGTCTCTCTGCCTTATAGCCTGGCCGAGCTGTTGGGAGCTGCAGCTGCGCATGACAAAGTGCATCTACACGAGGCCAATCGGGATCTGGACTGTTGCATCGGACGAGATGCTGGCTCTTGGTCGTTGAGTTGCTCATCTTCTACTCGTCATCCTACAGGGTCTGGGCCTGGCATTTGTGCGACTGTGGTGATACACACGGTGACACGCAGGTTCAAAATCCCCCCCCCCCCAATCCAACCCCTTCTAGCGAGGCGAGTTGAAGGGCAACAACTGCCGATCTTTAGCAGCTCTCCATTATAATGAAAGGATGGAAATGAAATGAGCAGATGACATCAATGCAATTAGTATACGCCTCTGTTCAGCCTCAACCGACTTCGCCGAGCATCCTGGGTGCTGTCAGATGAAATTGCCATCGCACGGCGGCTCCGATCAGGTGGAGGCCTGAGGGGAACCATGAACCCGTCGTCATCGTATTCGAGAAGCCGTCCTTGTACGAGCAGGGTGACGTCTATGATGAAGCATTTTCAGCAGCCGCCCTCTGATAGGATATCATGCCCAAGAGGCGTCTAGATGCTCTAACACCAACCAATGATTACTTTAGGCACTTCAGGCGGTTGACTGCCCACTGGGCAAGTTGCTGACCTACCCGGGATTGCTTCAACGAGTTTCCAACCTTCGCATCCAATTGAGATGATGGACAACGATGCCGTATTACATATATCCCGGTTGGACAAGTTCTTCCTGTAGATGCTTCGTTGGGAAGACTTGAAGACATACCTACCCGAGACTTGTCCCCAATCTTGTGGCTTACACCGTCGCATTCCTCTTCTTAGTGCCTATGAAGGAGAAAAGGATCGTGTAGAGTTTTGTCACTATGCAAAGGCCCTTAGGGAGATTCAGAGTGCAACTGATAATGAGGCACTCCGTACGTCCCAAGAGATGTTGTATGCCACGGAGCTGCTCGAAGTCTTTGAGGTAAACCGCTATTGAGACGATTTCCTTTGCTCAGTGGTCACCTGGACTCAATTGCTTACCTTGTCCTTCTCTGACTTGTATAGCTTCTGAACCCTCAATCAGAAATGAGTCGAACATGAGAATGTGATAACAGTGATGGCAGGCAGAACTCATGCACTATCAGCCATGCACATCTAGCAGGTTAATTGATGACCGATGTAATGAGCTGATAGGCACTTTTATTCACATTTTGCCTCCCCATTTGAACACAAGTAAATGGATACATATACAGCCCCAATCAACCAAGCCTGGTGTTGAGCTACTTGGATCTTTGTGCAAGCCCCTGCTCTAAGTAGTGCTTCAACGTCTGGTCGACCTGTCCAAGGTATTCTTTACAGCAGTCAGCATAAGATGCCAGAAAGAAACCGTGCAAGATAGATCAACTTACCCAAAACTTCCTTCCTCAGACGATCCGGAACATCCACCAACGTCGGCATGATGTTATGCAGGAACTGCTCCTTTCCATCCCCTTCCCTACACATAATCTCCCACAACTTCCTTGCCTGCTCATAGTCTTTGTTCGAGAAGGACGTCGAAAACGGAATCACACGCCCTTGCCAAAGCTCATGCGTCGGCATCGTCACTTTCTTGCTCTGCGCAACGGGACGCAGCTGCGAGAAGATGTAGTCTGGATCGCTGCCGTAGTTGCCGTTCATCGTGCCCGGGCCGTCGCGCACGTAGGGGGCGTAGACTTTGTTGATCGGGCGGTTGGGCGGGAGTTGAAAGTAATTGGGGCCGACGCGGTATCTTTGGGCGTCTGGGTAGCTGAACATGCGTGCTTGGAGGACTGGATATATGCAGTTAGTGGAGTTGTGAGAAAGAATGGATTTCGAGAGTACACACCTGGATCAGCTGAAGGGCCGATGCCCGGGACCATGTTGGATGGCGAGAAGCAAGCCTGCTCAATGTCCTGGAAATAGTTGTCCGGCTACATGTATGTCGAGTGAATGTCAGTGCTGTCCCTCCCCTGAGGCACGGAGATGAAGTGGAATGGCCATGGTGACCTACGTTTTTATTCAACGTCAAGCGACCAATACGACGAAGGGGATACTTTTCGTACGGCCAAGTATATGTGCAGTCAAAGATGTCAATGGGCGCCGAGTTGACCTCTTCGGGCTTCATCACCTGGATGCACACCGACCAAGTCGGATAGTCTCCCCTGTTGATGGCATTGAAGAGGTCCTTGACGTGGTAATCGGGCTCTTCGCCGGCGAGACGGACAGCCGTCTTTGAGTCCATGGTTTTGATACCGTCGTCGGGCTTGAAATGCCACTTGACGTAGACATAGCTTCCATCCTACGTGCTGTTAGGCTTCTGTTCTCTGGTGCGTATCTTCTAATGCATGTCCCATAAGGCCAACTTACAGACTTGTTCAAAGTGTAAGTGTGAACGCCGAAGCCATTAATGTTTCTCAGAGAAGCCGGGATCCCACGCGGCCCAAACAGGTGCATCAAAGCATGGATACCCTCAGGGTTGTTCTTGTGAAAGTCCCAAAACATGGAGTTGTCAGGCACATTGGTCTGAGGGTGCCTCTTGTGGCTGCGGTTCATGGACGGAAACTTGATCGGATCCCGGATGAAGAAGACGGGGAGATCATTGAAGACAAAGTCCTGGATGCCCTCTTGGGTGTAGAACTTTGTTGCCCAGCCGCGGACATCGCGGACGGTGTCACTGGACCCCTTTTCGCCGCCGACGGTCGAGATGCGAGTGAGAAGCTTGGTTTTCTTGCCGATGCCAGTGAGGAAGTCTGCGTCAGTGAGGTCAGAGATGTCCTCGAGGACTTCAAACTCGCCAAAGGCCCCGGCAGCCTTTGCGTGCACGCTCCTGTTGTTAACGATAGTGAGCTATTTGTTCTTGTAAGTGAGAATGAGTGATGAGTCTTCCCCACCTCTCTGGGATGCGTTCGCGGGCGAAATGTGCGAGGACTTCAATGGTTTGGGTGTCGCTTAGGACGACCAATCCACCATTGGTATCGCCATAGCGAATTTGCCTCACTACGCCTGGGCCGGAACTTGGCTGGCCTAGAGAACAAAGAGTGAGCTTGCGTGATAGTTTTGGAGGGGTGGAAACACTTAGATTGATACACACCATTGGCCAGGGTGACAACAGGATTGTCCGAGGTCGCCTGTAGTGAAGAGTAAGCCACGAGGTCGTCTCCCAAGAGTTGTGAGGACAATTGTTTACCATGATGCCTGTTGGGGCGATTGCTTTGATCAGAAGAATATACTGGGAATCATCATTACGATTCCCATCTTACACCTGATTGAAGATGTTTTCCTTTTGTAACACAAAAGCGACTATCCAGCCCGTCAGTAGAGTTTCGTATCATCATCTTCCTTTCTCGTCTTCGATGCATCAATGGCTGATCACCCCGCACTGTTTCTTGTTTCCATTGCTCCCGATGTAGCCGGCTCTCGAGATGTGATGAGATATCCTACACGCAAGAGATGTGGCTAAGGAGGAGAGTTCGGGCTAGCGTTCTGAGCTGAGCTGCGAGCGAGAAATGAAGCTCGGTTTCTGCACCAATCCGATCTCGAGGGCCTTGTGAAGCTCAGCAAGCCACGCTGTGCCCAAGAAAGCGTATCTCGTAATGTCGAGTCCTTGATTGGATCGATTGGGGTGCTGCATTGGCCTTGACGCCCCTTCAGATAGGCCGACTCATTGTGGCACGTCTCTTCGGCACCAGGATGATAGAGGGAGGCGATTGAAGCTCACTGCGGGATGAACGGGATATAAGCGGGTTGTGGTATTGTTCTCTACAAGTAAGCTCGGCCAGACCGCAAGACAGCAACCAAGCAAAAACCTCAACTCAATTGTCAACCGTACCCAAGATGGCTCAGGTGGCGAAGCCTCAAGTCAAGGTCGAGAAGACCTCTAACCGTCCCGATGAGTGGAAGATTGAGCAGGGACTTGCGGGGGCCGAGCTTCCAGTCTTGGACATGACCAAACCTCAGACGGAGCCTCTGGTCCCCCAAGTCTTCGGCCCTTGTACTAAGGATGAGGAGGCGATCAAGTCTGTCGGTGATCCCAACAAATTGTTCACCAGAGAGAGAGAAGGCTGGACTGGGTAAGTCGCTTCGCCTAAGATATCAAGCAGTAACTTTAACTGTGAGAGACTGATAGAGATGCGCTCTAGATTTGTCGAGTGGGAGAACTATCCCGAGAAAAAAGCAGCCGCCCACAAGATCCTGACATCGCAGACCTTTCCACCCAATCCGGAATTCCAGCTTGGCCCTATCCCCGGAACCAACCCTGTCCTTCCGGGCACTCACTGGAAGATGTGGCATCATGCGGTCGGGGGCGAGCTGACCAACATTCCCGAGGACTCTTGGTCCACCGTCCTCAAGGAGAAGCATCCCGATATGCTTCACCTTCTGCAGTTCCCGTATAACGGAGAACCGCCCAAGCGCCTCGTCACTGACAAGGAGATCACCCCCAACCCTCTCCATTTCGTGAGAAATCACGGAGGCATCCCTCTGATTGACAAGGACAAGTACAGCTTTGTCGTGGATGGTTTCGTTGCAAAGCCTCGCGAGTACACCCTAAACGACCTCATGGACGAGTCTAGGTTCCCACGAATGGAGAAGATCATTACTATGCAATGCTCTGGTACCCGACGTATTGAGCAAATTCTCAAGTATCCCGGCCAAGGCGACGAAGTTCCTCAGGCGCCTTGGGCAGAGGGCGCTATTGGAACTGCAAAATACGTCGGAATCAGTATGAAGAAGGTGATTAAGGAATGCGGAGGCTTGGTTGAGGGAGCGAAGCACCTCGAGTTCTACGGTGCCGACACCTACTTCAAGGATGACAAGACAATGAACTACCTTGTCAGCATTCCCTACTCCAAGGTCAAGGCAAACGAAGTGATGCTTACCTGGGAGATGAATGGCGAGCCTCTCCCTGCCATCCACGGGTTCCCCCTCCGCATCATGGTCTTTGGCTACATCGGTGCCAGGAGCGTCAAGTGGCTCTACCGCATCAAGGCCATCAAGCAGCCTTCTCGAGCGCCAGTCCAAAGTCAGGAATATCTATACTTCCCCCAGCAGGTCGGGAAGCACAACTTCAAGCTCACCGACGGCATCCAGATCCAGGAAATGCCCGTCAGCTCCGCCATCATGTCGCCGTGGCACAAGCAAGTGTGCATTCACAATGGCAAGATCCGATGCAAGGGCTGGGCGTACTCTGGAGGCGGTCGATGGCCTGAGCGGGTCGAGCTGTCGTCCGACGGAGGCTTCAACTGGTACACGGTCCCCGTCGACAATCTCTCCAAGAAGCGGAGATGGACATGGCGCACGTGGCAGTTTGAACTCCCCTGCGACCCCGAGGGCTGGGTTGAGATTGTGTGTCGTTGCTGGGACAATGCTCTGAACACGCAGCCGCCCAATGTCCGTACGGCCTGGAACTGGGGCTTGCACGTTACGAGCTCGTGTCATCGAATCTCGGTGTACAGCATCAACAAGACCCGTCCGTTGACCAGGGCCCGTCTTGACGAGTTTGAGAAGGCGGGGATTCCGTTTGGGCCGATTACTGTGCCGCTCGCTTTTCCTGCGCAGACTTGGGAGGATTATGAAAAGTATTGGAAGACTCATGATCCTCGCGATGCCGAGGATGACTGAGTGTCTTTATGGACCTCGTAATCGGGGAACACTGGTAAGAAAAGCAAAAGTTAAAAACGTCTGTCATTACCCAACTGGATACATCGCTCAATAATAACATTCGTATCAGAGGCGCTTTCACCCTGCAAATAGAGCTCGTCTACTGAGTGACCGGATTCACCAGCCCCGTCTTAACATCAAAGACGAGACCTCGTGCTCTTTCCGTCAAGTCTTTCCTTACAAAAGGCGTCGCTTCAAGCCACTCAAGGTCATCACGCACACTATGTTCGACACTACCATTTGCATGTTAACGCGAGAGCGTCTCTATACCTTGATCCCGTAATCAGACAACTAGTGTGACATACTCGGTGATTGCGCCCATATGCATGCTATCAATGACAGGCCAATACTGGGAGTCTGTCTTTAGTTTGAGGGACCGTCGGATGTCATCATCTCGAAATCGAAGGGTGCTGCAGTCAGTGTGATGGACAAGGGCAATTTCCTTGAGACCCAGGACTTCATCTAAGATGATCATGTTGCGGAGGGCGTGGCGAACATTGCCGCCGGCATTTCTGTGAATAATAACCTCTGCGAGAACTGTCTAGATGGAGTTTGTCTCATACTAAGTTTTTAAAGGAGTAATCCTATTTGAACCATAGCATATTCCTATTTAAACTATAGTGGTCTATGCTATAGCTAGAGGGACACCCCCAGGTGGTAAGGTCCATGCCTATATATAAAAATATAGTATAGCATACTAGCAGTTATTACCATCACGGAGATATTATAAGGAGAAGGGCATAAGGTAGCAGCGGCATTAGCTTTTAACTATCGCCAGGTTATTTATAATCTCTGCATAGCTAGCTGTAATCTAGAACCTATAGATAACTATAAGGAGGCCCTGCTGCTGCTACCTTTGCTAGTGCTACTACCTCTGCTAGTGCTGCTACCTCTGCTAATGCTACTACCTCTGCTGCTTCTTCTACTACTTCTGCTGCTTTTGCCCTAGGATAAGTGTCTTAACAATAGTTATTAACAGGGAGATGCTGCTTAGTTATATACTAGGCGTTACTCTTCTTAATGCCTATAGTTTAGTTTAGTTAAGAATTAAGCTTCTTTTTATATACTCTTGTATTTTATTATAATAATTAGTAGTAATTACACTACCTTAAGCTATTAATATATTTATTTACTAGCTAGTTGCCTTACTTACTATTTAATACTGCCTTTAAATACCTACTATTTACTATCTATACTAGTTATAAATAAATACTATTTATATTAACACTAGTTATCCTTTATTACCCTTATTTAATATTAACACTAGTTATTACTTACTGCCTTTATTTTATAACTTTTACTCCTTAATACTAGCTATTATTTAAGCGCTAGCTGCTATTATCCTTCCCCTTTTTAATACTAAATATTATTAAAGACCTTATATTTAATATTACTATACAGGCTATAGTTTATTTCTTAAAGGCCTGCGCTAATAACTATTTACTTTAATGCTATTTTTCCTTATTTAATAAGTTATATTTTTACTAATATTATTATACTTAAACCTTTACTTATTACTAGCTAAATCCTTACTGCTTAATAAAATTAATAAGGCCTTTATTTTAATAGTTTCTCCTTAAATAAGCTATAAATATTTTACTACTAATATAACTTATTATAAATTTACTAATTTCTTTTTACTTTAAAGACTTTTTAACTAGCTAGGTTATTACCTTTACTACTAATAGCCTATTTAATAACTATATACCTTAAGCCTAGGTTTATAGCTACCTTTCTTAAGTTAGTTAGTTAAGCTTCTTTCTTAATTTAGTAGCTGCACTAGGTATAATATTAATAAATATTAACCCTTTTAAATTAGTTTATAAAATAATAGCTTAACTATTACTAATTATTAATGCCTTCCTTAACTAGGCATTACTTTTACTAAACTAGTCTACTACCTTTTATTAATAAAATATACTACTAGTAATTAATACTTTTATTAACTTATCTTAATTATATTAACTATTAATAAAAGCTACTAGCGCCTTTATATAATAATAACACCCTTTTACCTTTTTTTAACTTATTACTGCAAATACTTATTAAAAATAGCTATTTATTCTATCTCCTAGCCCCCCCTTTTTTAACTTAATTTCTTTTTTTTCTTCTTCTTTACCTTATACTTTTTAACCTTTATACCCCCTATCTCCTTTAAATGCTTTTTAGGCAATTTATTAATAAGTGCTTAACTTACTTAAGGATTATTTCTTCTTTTTATTTTTATTATCCCTTTTTTTTAATAGCTTAGCTAATAGACTTTTATATTTCTTAAAGCCTTATTTATAATTACTATTCTACTTATATAAATAGTATAGTATTATACTTATTAGCGCCTTTTTAAAAAGTATTTACTATTAATAATAGTATTTTTTTAATATAACTAGCAGTAGCTATATTAAAAAACTAAAAAATAAAGCAGGCTTTGCCTTACTTTTATTTATAAAAAAGTCTACTATTTTAAAAATATTATATAATTATAACCTTACTACTAATAATATATAATATATACTTAACTTATAGTAAATAAAAAATAAATAATTAGCCTAGCTTTATAACTTATATATATTAATAAAACTAGTATTTTATTTTATATTTTTAAACTATTAGCTAACTTATAGTAATAAAATTAATATTAATAGTTTACTTTTTTTAATAAGTAATAGTATTAAGCTGCCTCCCTCTTTTTAAAACTAGTATAAATCTTACTACTATTACTTATTATCCTCCTTCTTTTTAACTTAATTTTTTAATAATATTAAGGTATATTATTAAGCTAAATATAAGTTTTATTATAGCTATTATTATTATAACTACTACTAGAATTACTACTACTAGTAATATATAATATTATTATTAATATTATTATTATCCTTTAACTTAAGTATAGACTTAAATATATTATTTAATAAAGACCCCTTATCTTATATTAGAAAGTTTAAGCTAGCTAATATTAGCTTTTTCTAGCCTAATGCCTTTAAAAAGGAAGATATCTTTTATAAAGGATAGAAGCACTTTTATAAAGATATTTTTCTTTTTATTAATACACTTAAGGACTATTTAATAATAGGCTTTTAGTAAAATATTTATAAAAATATAATACTATTACTAAAAGGCAAGGCCCTTAACTAATATTATTTCTAATTATTAAAATTAGTTATTTATAAGTGCTATATAAAACTATCTTTATACTTATAAATTAAAGTACTTACTGCTTAATTTAAGATAGATATTAGTATTATATAATAAGAACTAGAGGCTATATATTATAATTATATAGCCTATTACTGCAGTAATAATATATATATATTTACTATATATATTATTTATCTTACTAAAGCTTATAGTTTTATATTTAATAAGTCTACCTTATTTTAAGTTTAAAATAAATTAAAAGCCTATCTCTACTTTAAAATCCCTAAGCCTAATTAATATATTATTCTTTATTAATAGTTAGTAAAGCTTAATAATAAAGCCACTATATAATATAAATAAATTACTAGTAGCTCTTAAGCTAGTAAGGACTTAAATTATAATAATAATTATAGCTAATAATATTAAGCCTAACCTTAATATAATTAATTATAATTATAAGATTTTCCTATTTATAAAAAGCTTATTAATACTAAATAGGCTAATAAGCCTTAATAAAACAGCTATATAGCTAACCTTATTATTACCTTTAAAAAATAAAAGCCTTAAAGACCTAAGGTTTATTTTTAAAAATTTAAGCACTAAGTAAAATAAGTAAATATAATATAAGCTAATAATAAAATAGTCTTAATACTTACTAATAATAAAAAGGCCTTTTATTAATATAATAATAACTTTAATTACTAAGCCCTTAATAAATATATTAAACTTAACCTTACTAAATTAAGAGAATATAATAATTTAAATACTAGTTTTATAATAGCGCTATTTATAAATATAATACCTACTTTCTTAAGCTGTTTATACTATTATTATTACCTTTTATACTTTAATAATAGTAATACACTTTAATATTACCTTTATTACCTTAAAGAATATATTAAAGATATTCTTAATATAAAATAATTTAAATATTATATATATTATATATAGTTTATTATATACTAAGCGCTATTTAATTACCTTAGTATTACTTAATAATGCCTTTATAGCCTAGCTAGGCTTTTTTTAATTACTATACTAAAGGTTATTATTACCTAGCCCTTTTATAAAAGTATTAGACTTTATAACTTTATAGCTTATTTCTATACCTTATTTAATACCTATATTTAGCCTAACTTATAAGCCTTAGCTACTTATATAATTACTAATAGCAGCTGCTTAATATTTATACTATAAAGACAGCTAGTGATCNCCGTCCGCACC